>NW_027371083.1:0-30863 GCF_046119375.1 Phyllobates terribilis | reverse complement strand
TTTAGCTTTTTCCTGCCTTAATCCTAGCATGATAAAGAAGATTCAAGAGAGAGAGTGAGATGCCAGCTCCTGTCATTCAGTCAGTAGCTTCAAACATTCTATGGTATATATGAAAAATCGTTTTCAATGGCAAAAAACAATGAATATTGTAAATGCACAAACAGTAATATCTCCACATTGCACGGTGCAATTCTGAAATTTTTTGCTTTTTCCTGTTAATCCTAGCATGATAAAGAAGATTCAAGAGAGTGAGATGCCAGCTCCTTTCATTCAGTCAGTAGCTTCAAACATTTCTGGTATATGAAAAACATGTTTTTCAATGGCAAAAATCAATGAATATTGTAAATGCACAAACAGTAATATCTCACATTGCAAGGTGCAATTCTGAAATTTTTTGCTTTTTCCGTTAATCCTAGCATGATAAAGAAGATTCAAAGAGAGTGAGATGCCAGCTCCTTTCATTCAGTCAGTAGCTTCAAACATTTCTGGTATATGAAAAACATGTTTTTCAATGGCAAAAATCAATGAATATTGTAAATGCACAAACAGTAATATCTCCACATTGCAAGGTGCAATTCTGAAATTTTTTGCTTTTTCCTGCTAATCCTAGCATGATAAAGAAGATTCAAAGAGAGTGAGATGCCAGCTCCTTTCATTCAGTCAGTAGCTTCAAACATTTCTGGTATATGAAAAACATGTTTTTCAATGGCAAAAATCAATGAATATTGTAAATGCACAAACAGTAATATCTCCACATTGCACGGTGCAATTCTGAAATTTTTAGCTTTTTCCTGTTAATCCTAGCATGATAAAGAAGATTCAAAGAGAGTGAGATGCCAGCTCCTTTCATTCAGTCAGTAGCTTCAAACATTTCTGGTATATGAAAAACATGTTTTTCAATGGCAAAAATCAATGAATATTGTAAATGCACAAACAGTAATATCTCCACATTGCAAGGTGCAATTCTGAAATTTTTTGCTTTTTCCTGCTAATCCTAGCATGATAAAGAAGATTCAAAGAGAGTGAGATGCCAGCTCCTTTCATTCAGTCAGTAGCTTCAAACATTTCTGGTATATGAAAAACATGTTTTTCAATGGCAAAAATCAATGAATATTGTAAATGCACAAACAGTAATATCTCCACATTGCAAGGTGCAATTCTGAAATTTTTTGCTTTTTCCTGCTAATCCTAGCATGATAAAGAAGATTCAAAGAGAGTGAGATGCCAGCTCCTTTCATTCAGTCAGTAGCTTCAAACATTTCTGGTATATGAAAAACATGTTTTTCAATGGCAAAAATCAATGAATATTGTAAATGCACAAACAGTAATATCTCCACATTGCAAGGTGCAATTCTGAAATTTTTTGCTTTTTCCTGTTAATCCTAGCATGATAAAGAAGATTCAAAGAGAGTGAGATGCCAGCTCCTTTCATTCAGTCAGTAGCTTCAAACATTTCTGGTATATGAAAAACATGTTTTTCAATGGCAAAAATCAATGAATATTGTAAATGCACAAACAGTAATATCTCCACATTGCAAGGTGCAATTCTGAAATTTTTTGCTTTTTCCTGCTAATCCTAGCATGATAAAGAAGATTCAAAGAGAGTGAGATGCCAGCTCCTTTCATTCAGTCAGTAGCTTCAAACATTTCTGGTATATGAAAAACATGTTTTTCAATGGCAAAAATCAATGAATATTGTAAATGCACAAACAGTAATATCTCCACATTGCACGGTGCAATTCTGAAATTTTTAGCTTTTTCCTGTTAATCCTAGCATGATAAAGAAGATTCAAAGAGAGTGAGATGCCAGCTCCTTTCATTCAGTCAGTAGCTTCAAACATTTCTGGTATATGAAAAACATGTTTTTCAATGGCAAAAATCAATGAATATTGTAAATGCACAAACAGTAATATCTCCACATTGCAAGGTGCAATTCTGAAATTTTTTGCTTTTTCCTGCTAATCCTAGCATGATAAAGAAGATTCAAAGAGAGTGAGATGCCAGCTCCTTTCATTCAGTCAGTAGCTTCAAACATTTCTGGTATATGAAAAACATGTTTTTCAATGGCAAAAAACAATGAATATTGTAAATGCACAAACAGTAATATCTCCACATTGCACGGTGCAATTCTGAAATTTTTAGCTTTTTCCTGTTAATCCTAGCATGATAAAGAAGATTCAAAGAGAGTGAGATGCCAGCTCCTTTCATTCAGTCAGTAGCTTCAAACATTTCTGGTATATGAAAAACATGTTTTTCAATGTCAAAAATCAATGAATATTGTAAATGCACAAACAGTAATATCTCCACATTGCAAGGTGCAATTCTGAAATTTTTTGCTTTTTCCTGCTAATCCTAGCATGATAAAGAAGATTCAAAGAGAGTGAGATGCCAGCTCCTTTCATTCAGTCAGTAGCTTCAAACATTTCTGGTATATGAAAAACATGTTTTTCAATGGCAAAAATCAATGAATATTGTAAATGCACAAACAGTAATATCTCCACATTGCACGGTGCAATTCTGAAATTTTTAGCTTTTTCCTGTTAATCCTAGCATGATAAAGAAGATTCAAAGAGAGTGAGATGCCAGCTCCTTTCATTCAGTCAGTAGCTTCAAACATTTCTGGTATATGAAAAACATGTTTTTCAATGGCAAAAATCAATGAATATTGTAAATGCACAAACAGTAATATCTCCACATTGCAAGGTGCAATTCTGAAATTTTTTGCTTTTTCCTGCTAATCCTAGCATGATAAAGAAGATTCAAAGAGAGTGAGATGCCAGCTCCTTTCATTCAGTCAGTAGCTTCAAACATTTCTGGTATATGAAAAACATGTTTTTCAATGGCAAAAATCAATGAATATTGTAAATGCACAAACAGTAATATCTCCACATTGCACGGTGCAATTCTGAAATTTTTAGCTTTTTCCTGTTAATCCTAGCATGATAAAGAAGATTCAAAGAGAGTGAGATGCCAGCTCCTTTCATTCAGTCAGTAGCTTCAAACATTTCTGGTATATGAAAAACATGTTTTTCAATGTCAAAAATCAATGAATATTGTAAATGCACAAACAGTAATATCTCCACATTGCAAGGTGCAATTCTGAAATTTTTTGCTTTTTCCTGCTAATCCTAGCATGATAAAGAAGATTCAAAGAGAGTGAGATGCCAGCTCCTTTCATTCAGTCAGTAGCTTCAAACATTTCTGGTATATGAAAAACATGTTTTTCAATGGCAAAAATCAATGAATATTGTAAATGCACAAACAGTAATATCTCCACATTGCAAGGTGCAATTCTGAAATTTTTTGCTTTTTCCTGCTAATCCTAGCATGATAAAGAAGATTCAAAGAGAGTGAGATGCCAGCTCCTTTCATTCAGTCAGTAGCTTCAAACATTTCTGGTATATGAAAAACATGTTTTTCAATGGCAAAAATCAATGAATATTGTAAATGCACAAACAGTAATATCTCCACATTGCACGGTGCAATTCTGAAATTTTTAGCTTTTTCCTGTTAATCCTAGCATGATAAAGAAGATTCAAAGAGAGTGAGATGCCAGCTCCTTTCATTCAGTCAGTAGCTTCAAACATTTCTGGTATATGAAAAACATGTTTTTCAATGGCAAAAATCAATGAATATTGTAAATGCACAAACAGTAATATCTCCACATTGCAAGGTGCAATTCTGAAATTTTTTGCTTTTTCCTGCTAATCCTAGCATGATAAAGAAGATTCAAAGAGAGTGAGATGCCAGCTCCTTTCATTCAGTCAGTAGCTTCAAACATTTCTGGTATATGAAAAACATGTTTTTCAATGGCAAAAATCAATGAATATTGTAAATGCACAAACAGTAATATCTCCACATTGCAAGGTGCAATTCTGAAATTTTTTGCTTTTTCCTGCTAATCCTAGCATGATAAAGAAGATTCAAAGAGAGTGAGATGCCAGCTCCTTTCATTCAGTCAGTAGCTTCAAACATTTCTGGTATATGAAAAACATGTTTTTCAATGGCAAAAATCAATGAATATTGTAAATGCACAAACAGTAATATCTCCACATTGCACGGTGCAATTCTGAAATTTTTAGCTTTTTCCTGTTAATCCTAGCATGATAAAGAAGATTCAAAGAGAGTGAGATGCCAGCTCCTTTCATTCAGTCAGTAGCTTCAAACATTTCTGGTATATGAAAAACATGTTTTTCAATGGCAAAAATCAATGAATATTGTAAATGCACAAACAGTAATATCTCCACATTGCAAGGTGCAATTCTGAAATTTTTTGCTTTTTCCTGCTAATCCTAGCATGATAAAGAAGATTCAAAGAGAGTGAGATGCCAGCTCCTTTCATTCAGTCAGTAGCTTCAAACATTTCTGGTATATGAAAAACATGTTTTTCAATGGCAAAAATCAATGAATATTGTAAATGCACAAACAGTAATATCTCCACATTGCAAGGTGCAATTCTGAAATTTTTTGCTTTTTCCTGCTAATCCTAGCATGATAAAGAAGATTCAAAGAGAGTGAGATGCCAGCTCCTTTCATTCAGTCAGTAGCTTCAAACATTTCTGGTATATGAAAAACATGTTTTTCAATGGCAAAAATCAATGAATATTGTAAATGCACAAACAGTAATATCTCCACATTGCAAGGTGCAATTCTGAAATTTTTTGCTTTTTCCTGCTAATCCTAGCATGATAAAGAAGATTCAAAGAGAGTGAGATGCCAGCTCCTTTCATTCAGTCAGTAGCTTCAAACATTTCTGGTATATGAAAAACATGTTTTTCAATGGCAAAAAACAATGAATATTGTAAATGCACAAACAGTAATATCTCCACATTGCACGGTGCAATTCTGAAATTTTTAGCTTTTTCCTGTTAATCCTAGCATGATAAAGAAGATTCAAAGAGAGTGAGATGCCAGCTCCTTTCATTCAGTCAGTAGCTTCAAACATTTCTGGTATATGAAAAACATGTTTTTCAATGGCAAAAATCAATGAATATTGTAAATGCACAAACAGTAATATCTCCACATTGCAAGGTGCAATTCTGAAATTTTTTGCTTTTTCCTGTTAATCCTAGCATGATAAAGAAGATTCAAAGAGAGTGAGATGCCAGCTCCTTTCATTCAGTCAGTAGCTTCAAACATTTCTGGTATATGAAAAACATGTTTTTCAATGGCAAAAATCAATGAATATTGTAAATGCACAAACAGTAATATCTCCACATTGCAAGGTGCAATTCTGAAATTTTTTGCTTTTTCCTGCTAATCCTAGCATGATAAAGAAGATTCAAAGAGAGTGAGATGCCAGCTCCTTTCATTCAGTCAGTAGCTTCAAACATTTCTGGTATATGAAAAACATGTTTTTCAATGGCAAAAATCAATGAATATTGTAAATGCACAAACAGTAATATCTCCACATTGCAAGGTGCAATTCTGAAATTTTTTGCTTTTTCCTGCTAATCCTAGCATGATAAAGAAGATTCAAAGAGAGTGAGATGCCAGCTCCTTTCATTCAGTCAGTAGCTTCAAACATTTCTGGTATATGAAAAACATGTTTTTCAATGGCAAAAAACAATGAATATTGTAAATGCACAAACAGTAATATCTCCACATTGCACGGTGCAATTCTGAAATTTTTAGCTTTTTCCTGTTAATCCTAGCATGATAAAGAAGATTCAAAGAGAGTGAGATGCCAGCTCCTTTCATTCAGTCAGTAGCTTCAAACATTTCTGGTATATGAAAAACATGTTTTTCAATGGCAAAAATCAATGAATATTGTAAATGCACAAACAGTAATATCTCCACATTGCAAGGTGCAATTCTGAAATTTTTTGCTTTTTCCTGTTAATCCTAGCATGATAAAGAAGATTCAAAGAGAGTGAGATGCCAGCTCCTTTCATTCAGTCAGTAGCTTCAAACATTTCTGGTATATGAAAAACATGTTTTTCAATGGCAAAAATCAATGAATATTGTAAATGCACAAACAGTAATATCTCCACATTGCAAGGTGCAATTCTGAAATTTTTTGCTTTTTCCTGCTAATCCTAGCATGATAAAGAAGATTCAAAGAGAGTGAGATGCCAGCTCCTTTCATTCAGTCAGTAGCTTCAAACATTTCTGGTATATGAAAAACATGTTTTTCAATGGCAAAAATCAATGAATATTGTAAATGCACAAACAGTAATATCTCCACATTGCACGGTGCAATTCTGAAATTTTTAGCTTTTTCCTGTTAATCCTAGCATGATAAAGAAGATTCAAAGAGAGTGAGATGCCAGCTCCTTTCATTCAGTCAGTAGCTTCAAACATTTCTGGTATATGAAAAACATGTTTTTCAATGGCAAAAATCAATGAATATTGTAAATGCACAAACAGTAATATCTCCACATTGCAAGGTGCAATTCTGAAATTTTTTGCTTTTTCCTGCTAATCCTAGCATGATAAAGAAGATTCAAAGAGAGTGAGATGCCAGCTCCTTTCATTCAGTCAGTAGCTTCAAACATTTCTGGTATATGAAAAACATGTTTTTCAATGGCAAAAATCAATGAATATTGTAAATGCACAAACAGTAATATCTCCACATTGCAAGGTGCAATTCTGAAATTTTTTGCTTTTTCCTGCTAATCCTAGCATGATAAAGAAGATTCAAAGAGAGTGAGATGCCAGCTCCTTTCATTCAGTCAGTAGCTTCAAACATTTCTGGTATATGAAAAACATGTTTTTCAATGGCAAAAATCAATGAATATTGTAAATGCACAAACAGTAATATCTCCACATTGCAAGGTGCAATTCTGAAATTTTTTGCTTTTTCCTGTTAATCCTAGCATGATAAAGAAGATTCAAAGAGAGTGAGATGCCAGCTCCTTTCATTCAGTCAGTAGCTTCAAACATTTCTGGTATATGAAAAACATGTTTTTCAATGGCAAAAATCAATGAATATTGTAAATGCACAAACAGTAATATCTCCACATTGCAAGGTGCAATTCTGAAATTTTTTGCTTTTTCCTGCTAATCCTAGCATGATAAAGAAGATTCAAAGAGAGTGAGATGCCAGCTCCTTTCATTCAGTCAGTAGCTTCAAACATTTCTGGTATATGAAAAACATGTTTTTCAATGGCAAAAATCAATGAATATTGTAAATGCACAAACAGTAATATCTCCACATTGCACGGTGCAATTCTGAAATTTTTAGCTTTTTCCTGTTAATCCTAGCATGATAAAGAAGATTCAAAGAGAGTGAGATGCCAGCTCCTTTCATTCAGTCAGTAGCTTCAAACATTTCTGGTATATGAAAAACATGTTTTTCAATGTCAAAAATCAATGAATATTGTAAATGCACAAACAGTAATATCTCCACATTGCAAGGTGCAATTCTGAAATTTTTTGCTTTTTCCTGCTAATCCTAGCATGATAAAGAAGATTCAAAGAGAGTGAGATGCCAGCTCCTTTCATTCAGTCAGTAGCTTCAAACATTTCTGGTATATGAAAAACATGTTTTTCAATGGCAAAAATCAATGAATATTGTAAATGCACAAACAGTAATATCTCCACATTGCACGGTGCAATTCTGAAATTTTTAGCTTTTTCCTGTTAATCCTAGCATGATAAAGAAGATTCAAAGAGAGTGAGATGCCAGCTCCTTTCATTCAGTCAGTAGCTTCAAACATTTCTGGTATATGAAAAACATGTTTTTCAATGGCAAAAATCAATGAATATTGTAAATGCACAAACAGTAATATCTCCACATTGCAAGGTGCAATTCTGAAATTTTTTGCTTTTTCCTGCTAATCCTAGCATGATAAAGAAGATTCAAAGAGAGTGAGATGCCAGCTCCTTTCATTCAGTCAGTAGCTTCAAACATTTCTGGTATATGAAAAACATGTTTTCAATGGCAAAAAACAATGAATATTGTAAATGCACAAACAGTAATATCTCCACATTGCACGGTGCAATTCTGAAATTTTTAGCTTTTTCCTGTTAATCCTAGCATGATAAAGAAGATTCAAAGAGAGTGAGATGCCAGCTCCTTTCATTCAGTCAGTAGCTTCAAACATTTCTGGTATATGAAAAACATGTTTTTCAATGTCAAAAATCAATGAATATTGTAAATGCACAAACAGTAATATCTCCACATTGCAAGGTGCAATTCTGAAATTTTTTGCTTTTTCCTGCTAATCCTAGCATGATAAAGAAGATTCAAAGAGAGTGAGATGCCAGCTCCTTTCATTCAGTCAGTAGCTTCAAACATTTCTGGTATATGAAAAACATGTTTTTCAATGGCAAAAATCAATGAATATTGTAAATGCACAAACAGTAATATCTCCACATTGCACGGTGCAATTCTGAAATTTTTAGCTTTTTCCTGTTAATCCTAGCATGATAAAGAAGATTCAAAGAGAGTGAGATGCCAGCTCCTTTCATTCAGTCAGTAGCTTCAAACATTTCTGGTATATGAAAAACATGTTTTTCAATGGCAAAAATCAATGAATATTGTAAATGCACAAACAGTAATATCTCCACATTGCAAGGTGCAATTCTGAAATTTTTTGCTTTTTCCTGCTAATCCTAGCATGATAAAGAAGATTCAAAGAGAGTGAGATGCCAGCTCCTTTCATTCAGTCAGTAGCTTCAAACATTTCTGGTATATGAAAAACATGTTTTTCAATGGCAAAAAACAATGAATATTGTAAATGCACAAACAGTAATATCTCCACATTGCACGGTGCAATTCTGAAATTTTTAGCTTTTTCCTGTTAATCCTAGCATGATAAAGAAGATTCAAAGAGAGTGAGATGCCAGCTCCTTTCATTCAGTCAGTAGCTTCAAACATTTCTGGTATATGAAAAACATGTTTTTCAATGTCAAAAATCAATGAATATTGTAAATGCACAAACAGTAATATCTCCACATTGCAAGGTGCAATTCTGAAATTTTTTGCTTTTTCCTGCTAATCCTAGCATGATAAAGAAGATTCAAAGAGAGTGAGATGCCAGCTCCTTTCATTCAGTCAGTAGCTTCAAACATTTCTGGTATATGAAAAACATGTTTTTCAATGTCAAAAATCAATGAATATTGTAAATGCACAAACAGTAATATCTCCACATTGCAAGGTGCAATTCTGAAATTTTTTGCTTTTTCCTGCTAATCCTAGCATGATAAAGAAGATTCAAAGAGAGTGAGATGCCAGCTCCTTTCATTCAGTCAGTAGCTTCAAACATTTCTGGTATATGAAAAACATGTTTTTCAATGGCAAAAATCAATGAATATTGTAAATGCACAAACAGTAATATCTCCACATTGCACGGTGCAATTCTGAAATTTTTAGCTTTTTCCTGTTAATCCTAGCATGATAAAGAAGATTCAAAGAGAGTGAGATGCCAGCTCCTTTCATTCAGTCAGTAGCTTCAAACATTTCTGGTATATGAAAAACATGTTTTTCAATGGCAAAAATCAATGAATATTGTAAATGCACAAACAGTAATATCTCCACATTGCAAGGTGCAATTCTGAAATTTTTTGCTTTTTCCTGCTAATCCTAGCATGATAAAGAAGATTCAAAGAGAGTGAGATGCCAGCTCCTTTCATTCAGTCAGTAGCTTCAAACATTTCTGGTATATGAAAAACATGTTTTTCAATGGCAAAAATCAATGAATATTGTAAATGCACAAACAGTAATATCTCCACATTGCAAGGTGCAATTCTGAAATTTTTTGCTTTTTCCTGCTAATCCTAGCATGATAAAGAAGATTCAAAGAGAGTGAGATGCCAGCTCCTTTCATTCAGTCAGTAGCTTCAAACATTTCTGGTATATGAAAAACATGTTTTTCAATGGCAAAAATCAATGAATATTGTAAATGCACAAACAGTAATATCTCCACATTGCACGGTGCAATTCTGAAATTTTAGCTTTTTCCTGTTAATCCTAGCATGATAAAGAAGATTCAAAGAGAGTGAGATGCCAGCTCCTTTCATTCAGTCAGTAGCTTCAAACATTTCTGGTATATGAAAAACATGTTTTTCAATGGCAAAAATCAATGAATATTGTAAATGCACAAACAGTAATATCTCCACATTGCAAGGTGCAATTCTGAAATTTTTTGCTTTTTCCTGCTAATCCTAGCATGATAAAGAAGATTCAAAGAGAGTGAGATGCCAGCTCCTTTCATTCAGTCAGTAGCTTCAAACATTTCTGGTATATGAAAAACATGTTTTTCAATGGCAAAAATCAATGAATATTGTAAATGCACAAACAGTAATATCTCCACATTGCAAGGTGCAATTCTGAAATTTTTTGCTTTTTCCTGCTAATCCTAGCATGATAAAGAAGATTCAAAGAGAGTGAGATGCCAGCTCCTTTCATTCAGTCAGTAGCTTCAAACATTTCTGGTATATGAAAAACATGTTTTTCAATGGCAAAAATCAATGAATATTGTAAATGCACAAACAGTAATATCTCCACATTGCACGGTGCAATTCTGAAATTTTTAGCTTTTTCCTGTTAATCCTAGCATGATAAAGAAGATTCAAAGAGAGTGAGATGCCAGCTCCTTTCATTCAGTCAGTAGCTTCAAACATTTCTGGTATATGAAAAACATGTTTTTCAATGGCAAAAATCAATGAATATTGTAAATGCACAAACAGTAATATCTCCACATTGCAAGGTGCAATTCTGAAATTTTTTGCTTTTTCCTGCTAATCCTAGCATGATAAAGAAGATTCAAAGAGAGTGAGATGCCAGCTCCTTTCATTCAGTCAGTAGCTTCAAACATTTCTGGTATATGAAAAACATGTTTTTCAATGGCAAAAATCAATGAATATTGTAAATGCACAAACAGTAATATCTCCACATTGCAAGGTGCAATTCTGAAATTTTTTGCTTTTTCCTGTTAATCCTAGCATGATAAAGAAGATTCAAAGAGAGTGAGATGCCAGCTCCTTTCATTCAGTCAGTAGCTTCAAACATTTCTGGTATATGAAAAACATGTTTTTCAATGGCAAAAATCAATGAATATTGTAAATGCACAAACAGTAATATCTCCACATTGCAAGGTGCAATTCTGAAATTTTTTGCTTTTTCCTGCTAATCCTAGCATGATAAAGAAGATTCAAAGAGAGTGAGATGCCAGCTCCTTTCATTCAGTCAGTAGCTTCAAACATTTCTGGTATATGAAAAACATGTTTTTCAATGGCAAAAATCAATGAATATTGTAAATGCACAAACAGTAATATCTCCACATTGCAAGGTGCAATTCTGAAATTTTTTGCTTTTTCCTGTTAATCCTAGCATGATAAAGAAGATTCAAAGAGAGTGAGATGCCAGCTCCTTTCATTCAGTCAGTAGCTTCAAACATTTCTGGTATATGAAAAACATGTTTTTCAATGGCAAAAATCAATGAATATTGTAAATGCACAAACAGTAATATCTCCACATTGCAAGGTGCAATTCTGAAATTTTTTGCTTTTTCCTGCTAATCCTAGCATGATAAAGAAGATTCAAAGAGAGTGAGATGCCAGCTCCTTTCATTCAGTCAGTAGCTTCAAACATTTCTGGTATATGAAAAACATGTTTTTCAATGGCAAAAATCAATGAATATTGTAAATGCACAAACAGTAATATCTCCACATTGCACGGTGCAATTCTGAAATTTTTAGCTTTTTCCTGTTAATCCTAGCATGATAAAGAAGATTCAAAGAGAGTGAGATGCCAGCTCCTTTCATTCAGTCAGTAGCTTCAAACATTTCTGGTATATGAAAAACATGTTTTTCAATGTCAAAAATCAATGAATATTGTAAATGCACAAACAGTAATATCTCCACATTGCAAGGTGCAATTCTGAAATTTTTTGCTTTTTCCTGCTAATCCTAGCATGATAAAGAAGATTCAAAGAGAGTGAGATGCCAGCTCCTTTCATTCAGTCAGTAGCTTCAAACATTTCTGGTATATGAAAAACATGTTTTTCAATGGCAAAAATCAATGAATATTGTAAATGCACAAACAGTAATATCTCCACATTGCACGGTGCAATTCTGAAATTTTTAGCTTTTTCCTGTTAATCCTAGCATGATAAAGAAGATTCAAAGAGAGTGAGATGCCAGCTCCTTTCATTCAGTCAGTAGCTTCAAACATTTCTGGTATATGAAAAACATGTTTTTCAATGGCAAAAATCAATGAATATTGTAAATGCACAAACAGTAATATCTCCACATTGCAAGGTGCAATTCTGAAATTTTTTGCTTTTTCCTGCTAATCCTAGCATGATAAAGAAGATTCAAAGAGAGTGAGATGCCAGCTCCTTTCATTCAGTCAGTAGCTTCAAACATTTCTGGTATATGAAAAACATGTTTTTCAATGGCAAAAAACAATGAATATTGTAAATGCACAAACAGTAATATCTCCACATTGCACGGTGCAATTCTGAAATTTTTAGCTTTTTCCTGTTAATCCTAGCATGATAAAGAAGATTCAAAGAGAGTGAGATGCCAGCTCCTTTCATTCAGTCAGTAGCTTCAAACATTTCTGGTATATGAAAAACATGTTTTTCAATGTCAAAAATCAATGAATATTGTAAATGCACAAACAGTAATATCTCCACATTGCAAGGTGCAATTCTGAAATTTTTTGCTTTTTCCTGCTAATCCTAGCATGATAAAGAAGATTCAAAGAGAGTGAGATGCCAGCTCCTTTCATTCAGTCAGTAGCTTCAAACATTTCTGGTATATGAAAAACATGTTTTTCAATGTCAAAAATCAATGAATATTGTAAATGCACAAACAGTAATATCTCCACATTGCAAGGTGCAATTCTGAAATTTTTTGCTTTTTCCTGCTAATCCTAGCATGATAAAGAAGATTCAAAGAGAGTGAGATGCCAGCTCCTTTCATTCAGTCAGTAGCTTCAAACATTTCTGGTATATGAAAAACATGTTTTTCAATGGCAAAAATCAATGAATATTGTAAATGCACAAACAGTAATATCTCCACATTGCACGGTGCAATTCTGAAATTTTTAGCTTTTTCCTGTTAATCCTAGCATGATAAAGAAGATTCAAAGAGAGTGAGATGCCAGCTCCTTTCATTCAGTCAGTAGCTTCAAACATTTCTGGTATATGAAAAACATGTTTTTCAATGGCAAAAATCAATGAATATTGTAAATGCACAAACAGTAATATCTCCACATTGCAAGGTGCAATTCTGAAATTTTTTGCTTTTTCCTGCTAATCCTAGCATGATAAAGAAGATTCAAAGAGAGTGAGATGCCAGCTCCTTTCATTCAGTCAGTAGCTTCAAACATTTCTGGTATATGAAAAACATGTTTTTCAATGGCAAAAAACAATGAATATTGTAAATGCACAAACAGTAATATCTCCACATTGCACGGTGCAATTCTGAAATTTTTAGCTTTTTCCTGTTAATCCTAGCATGATAAAGAAGATTCAAAGAGAGTGAGATGCCAGCTCCTTTCATTCAGTCAGTAGCTTCAAACATTTCTGGTATATGAAAAACATGTTTTTCAATGGCAAAAATCAATGAATATTGTAAATGCACAAACAGTAATATCTCCACATTGCAAGGTGCAATTCTGAAATTTTTTGCTTTTTCCTGCTAATCCTAGCATGATAAAGAAGATTCAAAGAGAGTGAGATGCCAGCTCCTTTCATTCAGTCAGTAGCTTCAAACATTTCTGGTATATGAAAAACATGTTTTTCAATGGCAAAAATCAATGAATATTGTAAATGCACAAACAGTAATATCTCCACATTGCAAGGTGCAATTCTGAAATTTTTTGCTTTTTCCTGTTAATCCTAGCATGATAAAGAAGATTCAAAGAGAGTGAGATGCCAGCTCCTTTCATTCAGTCAGTAGCTTCAAACATTTCTGGTATATGAAAAACATGTTTTTCAATGGCAAAAATCAATGAATATTGTAAATGCACAAACAGTAATATCTCCACATTGCAAGGTGCAATTCTGAAATTTTTTGCTTTTTCCTGCTAATCCTAGCATGATAAAGAAGATTCAAAGAGAGTGAGATGCCAGCTCCTTTCATTCAGTCAGTAGCTTCAAACATTTCTGGTATATGAAAAACATGTTTTTCAATGGCAAAAATCAATGAATATTGTAAATGCACAAACAGTAATATCTCCACATTGCACGGTGCAATTCTGAAATTTTTAGCTTTTTCCTGTTAATCCTAGCATGATAAAGAAGATTCAAAGAGAGTGAGATGCCAGCTCCTTTCATTCAGTCAGTAGCTTCAAACATTTCTGGTATATGAAAAACATGTTTTTCAATGTCAAAAATCAATGAATATTGTAAATGCACAAACAGTAATATCTCCACATTGCAAGGTGCAATTCTGAAATTTTTTGCTTTTTCCTGCTAATCCTAGCATGATAAAGAAGATTCAAAGAGAGTGAGATGCCAGCTCCTTTCATTCAGTCAGTAGCTTCAAACATTTCTGGTATATGAAAAACATGTTTTTCAATGGCAAAAATCAATGAATATTGTAAATGCACAAACAGTAATATCTCCACATTGCACGGTGCAATTCTGAAATTTTTAGCTTTTTCCTGTTAATCCTAGCATGATAAAGAAGATTCAAAGAGAGTGAGATGCCAGCTCCTTTCATTCAGTCAGTAGCTTCAAACATTTCTGGTATATGAAAAACATGTTTTTCAATGGCAAAAATCAATGAATATTGTAAATGCACAAACAGTAATATCTCCACATTGCAAGGTGCAATTCTGAAATTTTTTGCTTTTTCCTGCTAATCCTAGCATGATAAAGAAGATTCAAAGAGAGTGAGATGCCAGCTCCTTTCATTCAGTCAGTAGCTTCAAACATTTCTGGTATATGAAAAACATGTTTTTCAATGGCAAAAAACAATGAATATTGTAAATGCACAAACAGTAATATCTCCACATTGCACGGTGCAATTCTGAAATTTTTAGCTTTTTCCTGTTAATCCTAGCATGATAAAGAAGATTCAAAGAGAGTGAGATGCCAGCTCCTTTCATTCAGTCAGTAGCTTCAAACATTTCTGGTATATGAAAAACGTTTTTCAATGTCAAAAATCAATGAATATTGTAAATGCACAAACAGTAATATCTCCACATTGCAAGGTGCAATTCTGAAATTTTTTGCTTTTTCCTGCTAATCCTAGCATGATAAAGAAGATTCAAAGAGAGTGAGATGCCAGCTCCTTTCATTCAGTCAGTAGCTTCAAACATTTCTGGTATATGAAAAACATGTTTTTCAATGTCAAAAATCAATGAATATTGTAAATGCACAAACAGTAATATCTCCACATTGCAAGGTGCAATTCTGAAATTTTTTGCTTTTTCCTGCTAATCCTAGCATGATAAAGAAGATTCAAAGAGAGTGAGATGCCAGCTCCTTTCATTCAGTCAGTAGCTTCAAACATTTCTGGTATATGAAAAACATGTTTTTCAATGGCAAAAATCAATGAATATTGTAAATGCACAAACAGTAATATCTCCACATTGCACGGTGCAATTCTGAAATTTTTAGCTTTTTCTTGTTAATCCTAGCATGATAAAGAAGATTCAAAGAGAGTGAGATGCCAGCTCCTTTCATTCAGTCAGTAGCTTCAAACATTTCTGGTATATGAAAAACATGTTTTTCAATGGCAAAAATCAATGAATATTGTAAATGCACAAACAGTAATATCTCCACATTGCAAGGTGCAATTCTGAAATTTTTTGCTTTTTCCTGCTAATCCTAGCATGATAAAGAAGATTCAAAGAGAGTGAGATGCCAGCTCCTTTCATTCAGTCAGTAGCTTCAAACATTTCTGGTATATGAAAAACATGTTTTTCAATGGCAAAAAACAATGAATATTGTAAATGCACAAACAGTAATATCTCCACATTGCACGGTGCAATTCTGAAATTTTTAGCTTTTTCCTGTTAATCCTAGCATGATAAAGAAGATTCAAAGAGAGTGAGATGCCAGCTCCTTTCATTCAGTCAGTAGCTTCAAACATTTCTGGTATATGAAAAACATGTTTTTCAATGGCAAAAATCAATGAATATTGTAAATGCACAAACAGTAATATCTCCACATTGCAAGGTGCAATTCTGAAATTTTTTGCTTTTTCCTGCTAATCCTAGCATGATAAAGAAGATTCAAAGAGAGTGAGATGCCAGCTCCTTTCATTCAGTCAGTAGCTTCAAACATTTCTGGTATATGAAAAACATGTTTTTCAATGGCAAAAATCAATGAATATTGTAAATGCACAAACAGTAATATCTCCACATTGCAAGGTGCAATTCTGAAATTTTTTGCTTTTTCCTGTTAATCCTAGCATGATAAAGAAGATTCAAAGAGAGTGAGATGCCAGCTCCTTTCATTCAGTCAGTAGCTTCAAACATTTCTGGTATATGAAAAACATGTTTTTCAATGGCAAAAATCAATGAATATTGTAAATGCACAAACAGTAATATCTCCACATTGCAAGGTGCAATTCTGAAATTTTTTGCTTTTTCCTGCTAATCCTAGCATGATAAAGAAGATTCAAAGAGAGTGAGATGCCAGCTCCTTTCATTCAGTCAGTAGCTTCAAACATTTCTGGTATATGAAAAACATGTTTTTCAATGGCAAAAATCAATGAATATTGTAAATGCACAAACAGTAATATCTCCACATTGCACGGTGCAATTCTGAAATTTTTAGCTTTTTCCTGTTAATCCTAGCATGATGAAGATTCAAAGAGAGTGAGATGCCAGCTCCTTTCATTCAGTCAGTAGCTTCAAACATTTCTGGTATATGAAAAACATGTTTTTCAATGTCAAAAATCAATGAATATTGTAAATGCACAAACAGTAATATCTCCACATTGCAAGGTGCAATTCTGAAATTTTTTGCTTTTTCCTGCTAATCCTAGCATGATAAAGAAGATTCAAAGAGAGTGAGATGCCAGCTCCTTTCATTCAGTCAGTAGCTTCAAACATTTCTGGTATATGAAAAACATGTTTTTCAATGGCAAAAATCAATGAATATTGTAAATGCACAAACAGTAATATCTCCACATTGCACGGTGCAATTCTGAAATTTTTAGCTTTTTCCTGTTAATCCTAGCATGATAAAGAAGATTCAAAGAGAGTGAGATGCCAGCTCCTTTCATTCAGTCAGTAGCTTCAAACATTTCTGGTATATGAAAAACATGTTTTTCAATGGCAAAAATCAATGAATATTGTAAATGCACAAACAGTAATATCTCCACATTGCAAGGTGCAATTCTGAAATTTTTTGCTTTTTCCTGCTAATCCTAGCATGATAAAGAAGATTCAAAGAGAGTGAGATGCCAGCTCCTTTCATTCAGTCAGTAGCTTCAAACATTTCTGGTATATGAAAAACATGTTTTTCAATGGCAAAAAACAATGAATATTGTAAATGCACAAACAGTAATATCTCCACATTGCACGGTGCAATTCTGAAATTTTTAGCTTTTTCCTGTTAATCCTAGCATGATAAAGAAGATTCAAAGAGAGTGAGATGCCAGCTCCTTTCATTCAGTCAGTAGCTTCAAACATTTCTGGTATATGAAAAACATGTTTTTCAATGTCAAAAATCAATGAATATTGTAAATGCACAAACAGTAATATCTCCACATTGCAAGGTGCAATTCTGAAATTTTTTGCTTTTTCCTGCTAATCCTAGCATGATAAAGAAGATTCAAAGAGAGTGAGATGCCAGCTCCTTTCATTCAGTCAGTAGCTTCAAACATTTCTGGTATATGAAAAACATGTTTTTCAATGTCAAAAATCAATGAATATTGTAAATGCACAAACAGTAATATCTCCACATTGCAAGGTGCAATTCTGAAATTTTTTGCTTTTTCCTGCTAATCCTAGCATGATAAAGAAGATTCAAAGAGAGTGAGATGCCAGCTCCTTTCATTCAGTCAGTAGCTTCAAACATTTCTGGTATATGAAAAACATGTTTTTCAATGGCAAAAATCAATGAATATTGTAAATGCACAAACAGTAATATCTCCACATTGCACGGTGCAATTCTGAAATTTTTAGCTTTTTCCTGTTAATCCTAGCATGATAAAGAAGATTCAAAGAGAGTGAGATGCCAGCTCCTTTCATTCAGTCAGTAGCTTCAAACATTTCTGGTATATGAAAAACATGTTTTTCAATGGCAAAAATCAATGAATATTGTAAATGCACAAACAGTAATATCTCCACATTGCAAGGTGCAATTCTGAAATTTTTTGCTTTTTCCTGCTAATCCTAGCATGATAAAGAAGATTCAAAGAGAGTGAGATGCCAGCTCCTTTCATTCAGTCAGTAGCTTCAAACATTTCTGGTATATGAAAAACATGTTTTTCAATGGCAAAAAACAATGAATATTGTAAATGCACAAACAGTAATATCTCCACATTGCACGGTGCAATTCTGAAATTTTTAGCTTTTTCCTGTTAATCCTAGCATGATAAAGAAGATTCAAAGAGAGTGAGATGCCAGCTCCTTTCATTCAGTCAGTAGCTTCAAACATTTCTGGTATATGAAAAACATGTTTTTCAATGGCAAAAATCAATGAATATTGTAAATGCACAAACAGTAATATCTCCACATTGCAAGGTGCAATTCTGAAATTTTTTGCTTTTTCCTGCTAATCCTAGCATGATAAAGAAGATTCAAAGAGAGTGAGATGCCAGCTCCTTTCATTCAGTCAGTAGCTTCAAACATTTCTGGTATATGAAAAACATGTTTTTCAATGGCAAAAATCAATGAATATTGTAAATGCACAAACAGTAATATCTCCACATTGCAAGGTGCAATTCTGAAATTTTTTGCTTTTTCCTGTTAATCCTAGCATGATAAAGAAGATTCAAAGAGAGTGAGATGCCAGCTCCTTTCATTCAGTCAGTAGCTTCAAACATTTCTGGTATATGAAAAACATGTTTTTCAATGGCAAAAATCAATGAATATTGTAAATGCACAAACAGTAATATCTCCACATTGCAAGGTGCAATTCTGAAATTTTTTGCTTTTTCCTGCTAATCCTAGCATGATAAAGAAGATTCAAAGAGAGTGAGATGCCAGCTCCTTTCATTCAGTCAGTAGCTTCAAACATTTCTGGTATATGAAAAACATGTTTTTCAATGGCAAAAATCAATGAATATTGTAAATGCACAAACAGTAATATCTCCACATTGCACGGTGCAATTCTGAAATTTTTAGCTTTTTCCTGTTAATCCTAGCATGATAAAGAAGATTCAAAGAGAGTGAGATGCCAGCTCCTTTCATTCAGTCAGTAGCTTCAAACATTTCTGGTATATGAAAAACATGTTTTTCAATGTCAAAAATCAATGAATATTGTAAATGCACAAACAGTAATATCTCCACATTGCAAGGTGCAATTCTGAAATTTTTTGCTTTTTCCTGCTAATCCTAGCATGATAAAGAAGATTCAAAGAGAGTGAGATGCCAGCTCCTTTCATTCAGTCAGTAGCTTCAAACATTTCTGGTATATGAAAAACATGTTTTTCAATGGCAAAAATCAATGAATATTGTAAATGCACAAACAGTAATATCTCCACATTGCACGGTGCAATTCTGAAATTTTTAGCTTTTTCCTGTTAATCCTAGCATGATAAAGAAGATTCAAAGAGAGTGAGATGCCAGCTCCTTTCATTCAGTCAGTAGCTTCAAACATTTCTGGTATATGAAAAACATGTTTTTCAATGGCAAAAATCAATGAATATTGTAAATGCACAAACAGTAATATCTCCACATTGCAAGGTGCAATTCTGAAATTTTTTGCTTTTTCCTGCTAATCCTAGCATGATAAAGAAGATTCAAAGAGAGTGAGATGCCAGCTCCTTTCATTCAGTCAGTAGCTTCAAACATTTCTGGTATATGAAAAACATGTTTTTCAATGGCAAAAAACAATGAATATTGTAAATGCACAAACAGTAATATCTCCACATTGCACGGTGCAATTCTGAAATTTTTAGCTTTTTCCTGTTAATCCTAGCATGATAAAGAAGATTCAAAGAGAGTGAGATGCCAGCTCCTTTCATTCAGTCAGTAGCTTCAAACATTTCTGGTATATGAAAAACATGTTTTTCAATGTCAAAAATCAATGAATATTGTAAATGCACAAACAGTAATATCTCCACATTGCAAGGTGCAATTCTGAAATTTTTTGCTTTTTCCTGCTAATCCTAGCATGATAAAGAAGATTCAAAGAGAGTGAGATGCCAGCTCCTTTCATTCAGTCAGTAGCTTCAAACATTTCTGGTATATGAAAAACATGTTTTTCAATGTCAAAAATCAATGAATATTGTAAATGCACAAACAGTAATATCTCCACATTGCAAGGTGCAATTCTGAAATTTTTTGCTTTTTCCTGCTAATCCTAGCATGATAAAGAAGATTCAAAGAGAGTGAGATGCCAGCTCCTTTCATTCAGTCAGTAGCTTCAAACATTTCTGGTATATGAAAAACATGTTTTTCAATGGCAAAAATCAATGAATATTGTAAATGCACAAACAGTAATATCTCCACATTGCACGGTGCAATTCTGAAATTTTTAGCTTTTTCCTGTTAATCCTAGCATGATAAAGAAGATTCAAAGAGAGTGAGATGCCAGCTCCTTTCATTCAGTCAGTAGCTTCAAACATTTCTGGTATATGAAAAACATGTTTTTCAATGGCAAAAATCAATGAATATTGTAAATGCACAAACAGTAATATCTCCACATTGCAAGGTGCAATTCTGAAATTTTTTGCTTTTTCCTGCTAATCCTAGCATGATAAAGAAGATTCAAAGAGAGTGAGATGCCAGCTCCTTTCATTCAGTCAGTAGCTTCAAACATTTCTGGTATATGAAAAACATGTTTTTCAATGGCAAAAAACAATGAATATTGTAAATGCACAAACAGTAATATCTCCACATTGCACGGTGCAATTCTGAAATTTTTAGCTTTTTCCTGTTAATCCTAGCATGATAAAGAAGATTCAAAGAGAGTGAGATGCCAGCTCCTTTCATTCAGTCAGTAGCTTCAAACATTTCTGGTATATGAAAAACATGTTTTTCAATGGCAAAAATCAATGAATATTGTAAATGCACAAACAGTAATATCTCCACATTGCAAGGTGCAATTCTGAAATTTTTTGCTTTTTCCTGCTAATCCTAGCATGATAAAGAAGATTCAAAGAGAGTGAGATGCCAGCTCCTTTCATTCAGTCAGTAGCTTCAAACATTTCTGGTATATGAAAAACATGTTTTTCAATGGCAAAAATCAATGAATATTGTAAATGCACAAACAGTAATATCTCCACATTGCACGGTGCAATTCTGAAATTTTTAGCTTTTTCCTGTTAATCCTAGCATGATAAAGAAGATTCAAAGAGAGTGAGATGCCAGCTCCTTTCATTCAGTCAGTAGCTTCAAACATTTCTGGTATATGAAAAACATGTTTTTCAATGTCAAAAATCAATGAATATTGTAAATGCACAAACAGTAATATCTCCACATTGCAAGGTGCAATTCTGAAATTTTTTGCTTTTTCCTGCTAATCCTAGCATGATAAAGAAGATTCAAAGAGAGTGAGATGCCAGCTCCTTTCATTCAGTCAGTAGCTTCAAACATTTCTGGTATATGAAAAACATGTTTTTCAATGGCAAAAATCAATGAATATTGTAAATGCACAAACAGTAATATCTCCACATTGCACGGTGCAATTCTGAAATTTTTAGCTTTTTCCTGTTAATCCTAGCATGATAAAGAAGATTCAAAGAGAGTGAGATGCCAGCTCCTTTCATTCAGTCAGTAGCTTCAAACATTTCTGGTATATGAAAAACATGTTTTTCAATGGCAAAAATCAATGAATATTGTAAATGCACAAACAGTAATATCTCCACATTGCAAGGTGCAATTCTGAAATTTTTTGCTTTTTCCTGCTAATCCTAGCATGATAAAGAAGATTCAAAGAGAGTGAGATGCCAGCTCCTTTCATTCAGTCAGTAGCTTCAAACATTTCTGGTATATGAAAAACATGTTTTTCAATGGCAAAAAACAATGAATATTGTAAATGCACAAACAGTAATATCTCCACATTGCACGGTGCAATTCTGAAATTTTTAGCTTTTTCCTGTTAATCCTAGCATGATAAAGAAGATTCAAAGAGAGTGAGATGCCAGCTCCTTTCATTCAGTCAGTAGCTTCAAACATTTCTGGTATATGAAAAACATGTTTTTCAATGTCAAAAATCAATGAATATTGTAAATGCACAAACAGTAATATCTCCACATTGCAAGGTGCAATTCTGAAATTTTTTGCTTTTTCCTGCTAATCCTAGCATGATAAAGAAGATTCAAAGAGAGTGAGATGCCAGCTCCTTTCATTCAGTCAGTAGCTTCAAACATTTCTGGTATATGAAAAACATGTTTTTCAATGTCAAAAATCAATGAATATTGTAAATGCACAAACAGTAATATCTCCACATTGCAAGGTGCAATTCTGAAATTTTTTGCTTTTTCCTGCTAATCCTAGCATGATAAAGAAGATTCAAAGAGAGTGAGATGCCAGCTCCTTTCATTCAGTCAGTAGCTTCAAACATTTCTGGTATATGAAAAACATGTTTTTCAATGGCAAAAATCAATGAATATTGTAAATGCACAAACAGTAATATCTCCACATTGCACGGTGCAATTCTGAAATTTTTTAGCTTTTTCCTGTTAATCCTAGCATGATAAAGAAGATTCAAAGAGAGTGAGATGCCAGCTCCTTTCATTCAGTCAGTAGCTTCAAACATTTCTGGTATATGAAAAACATGTTTTTCAATGGCAAAAATCAATGAATATTGTAAATGCACAAACAGTAATATCTCCACATTGCAAGGTGCAATTCTGAAATTTTTTGCTTTTTCCTGCTAATCCTAGCATGATAAAGAAGATTCAAAGAGAGTGAGATGCCAGCTCCTTTCATTCAGTCAGTAGCTTCAAACATTTCTGGTATATGAAAAACATGTTTTTCAATGGCAAAAAACAATGAATATTGTAAATGCACAAACAGTAATATCTCCACATTGCACGGTGCAATTCTGAAATTTTTAGCTTTTTCCTGTTAATCCTAGCATGATAAAGAAGATTCAAAGAGAGTGAGATGCCAGCTCCTTTCATTCAGTCAGTAGCTTCAAACATTTCTGGTATATGAAAAACATGTTTTTCAATGGCAAAAATCAATGAATATTGTAAATGCACAAACAGTAATATCTCCACATTGCAAGGTGCAATTCTGAAATTTTTTGCTTTTTCCTGCTAATCCTAGCATGATAAAGAAGATTCAAAGAGAGTGAGATGCCAGCTCCTTTCATTCAGTCAGTAGCTTCAAACATTTCTGGTATATGAAAAACATGTTTTTCAATGGCAAAAATCAATGAATATTGTAAATGCACAAACAGTAATATCTCCACATTGCAAGGTGCAATTCTGAAATTTTTTGCTTTTTCCTGCTAATCCTAGCATGATAAAGAAGATTCAAAGAGAGTGAGATGCCAGCTCCTTTCATTCAGTCAGTAGCTTCAAACATTTCTGGTATATGAAAAACATGTTTTTCAATGGCAAAAATCAATGAATATTGTAAATGCACAAACAGTAATATCTCCACATTGCAAGGTGCAATTCTGAAATTTTTTGCTTTTTCCTGCTAATCCTAGCATGATAAAGAAGATTCAAAGAGAGTGAGATGCCAGCTCCTTTCATTCAGTCAGTAGCTTCAAACATTTCTGGTATATGAAAAACATGTTTTTCAATGGCAAAAATCAATGAATATTGTAAATGCACAAACAGTAATATCTCCACATTGCAAGGTGCAATTCTGAAATTTTTTGCTTTTTCCTGCTAATCCTAGCATGATAAAGAAGATTCAAAGAGAGTGAGATGCCAGCTCCTTTCATTCAGTCAGTAGCTTCAAACATTTCTGGTATATGAAAAACATGTTTTTCAATGGCAAAAAACAATGAATATTGTAAATGCACAAACAGTAATATCTCCACATTGCACGGTGCAATTCTGAAATTTTTAGCTTTTTCCTGTTAATCCTAGCATGATAAAGAAGATTCAAAGAGAGTGAGATGCCAGCTCCTTTCATTCAGTCAGTAGCTTCAAACATTTCTGGTATATGAAAAACATGTTTTTCAATGGCAAAAATCAATGAATATTGTAAATGCACAAACAGTAATATCTCCACATTGCACGGTGCAATTCTGAAATTTTTAGCTTTTTCCTGTTAATCCTAGCATGATAAAGAAGATTCAAAGAGAGTGAGATGCCAGCTCCTTTCATTCAGTCAGTAGCTTCAAACATTTCTGGTATATGAAAAAACATGTTTTTCAATGGCAAAAATCAATGAATATTGTAAATGCACAAACAGTAATATCTCCACATTGCAAGGTGCAATTCTGAAATTTTTTGCTTTTTCCTGCTAATCCTAGCATGATAAAGAAGATTCAAAGAGAGTGAGATGCCAGCTCCTTTCATTCAGTCAGTAGCTTCAAACATTTCTGGTATATGAAAAACATGTTTTTCAATGGCAAAAAACAATGAATATTGTAAATGCACAAACAGTAATATCTCCACATTGCACGGTGCAATTGAAATTTTTAGCTTTTTCCTGTTAATCCTAGCATGATAAAGAAGATTCAAAGAGAGTGAGATGCCAGCTCCTTTCATTCAGTCAGTAGCTTCAAACATTTCTGGTATATGAAAAACATGTTTTTCAATGGCAAAAATCAATGAATATTGTAAATGCACAAACAGTAATATCTCCACATTGCAAGGTGCAATTCTGAAATTTTTTGCTTTTTCCTGTTAATCCTAGCATGATAAAGAAGATTCAAAGAGAGTGAGATGCCAGCTCCTTTCATTCAGTCAGTAGCTTCAAACATTTCTGGTATATGAAAAACATGTTTTTCAATGGCAAAAATCAATGAATATTGTAAATGCACAAACAGTAATATCTCCACATTGCAAGGTGCAATTCTGAAATTTTTTGCTTTTTCCTGCTAATCCTAGCATGATAAAGAAGATTCAAAGAGAGTGAGATGCCAGCTCCTTTCATTCAGTCAGTAGCTTCAAACATTTCTGGTATATGAAAAACATGTTTTTCAATGGCAAAAATCAATGAATATTGTAAATGCACAAACAGTAATATCTCCACATTGCAAGGTGCAATTCTGAAATTTTTTGCTTTTTCCTGCTAATCCTAGCATGATAAAGAAGATTCAAAGAGAGTGAGATGCCAGCTCCTTTCATTCAGTCAGTAGCTTCAAACATTTCTGGTATATGAAAAACATGTTTTTCAATGGCAAAAATCAATGAATATTGTAAATGCACAAACAGTAATATCTCCACATTGCAAGGTGCAATTCTGAAATTTTTTGCTTTTTCCTGCTAATCCTAGCATGATAAAGAAGATTCAAAGAGAGTGAGATGCCAGCTCCTTTCATTCAGTCAGTAGCTTCAAACATTTCTGGTATATGAAAAACATGTTTTTCAATGGCAAAAATCAATGAATATTGTAAATGCACAAACAGTAATATCTCCACATTGCAAGGTGCAATTCTGAAATTTTTTGCTTTTTCCTGCTAATCCTAGCATGATAAAGAAGATTCAAAGAGAGTGAGATGCCAGCTCCTTTCATTCAGTCAGTAGCTTCAAACATTTCTGGTATATGAAAAACATGTTTTTCAATGGCAAAAAACAATGAATATTGTAAATGCACAAACAGTAATATCTCCACATTGCACGGTGCAATTCTGAAATTTTTAGCTTTTTCCTGTTAATCCTAGCATGATAAAGAAGATTCAAAGAGAGTGAGATGCCAGCTCCTTTCATTCAGTCAGTAGCTTCAAACATTTCTGGTATATGAAAAACATGTTTTTCAATGGCAAAAATCAATGAATATTGTAAATGCACAAACAGTAATATCTCCACATTGCAAGGTGCAATTCTGAAATTTTTTGCTTTTTCCTGTTAATCCTAGCATGATAAAGAAGATTCAAAGAGAGTGAGATGCCAGCTCCTTTCATTCAGTCAGTAGCTTCAAACATTTCTGGTATATGAAAAACATGTTTTTCAATGGCAAAAATCAATGAATATTGTAAATGCACAAACAGTAATATCTCCACATTGCAAGGTGCAATTCTGAAATTTTTTTGCTTTTTCCTGCTAATCCTAGCATGATAAAGAAGATTCAAAGAGAGTGAGATGCCAGCTCCTTTCATTCAGTCAGTAGCTTCAAACATTTCTGGTATATGAAAAACATGTTTTTCAATGGCAAAAATCAATGAATATTGTAAATGCACAAACAGTAATATCTCCACATTGCACGGTGCAATTCTGAAATTTTTAGCTTTTTCCTGTTAATCCTAGCATGATAAAGAAGATTCAAAGAGAGTGAGATGCCAGCTCCTTTCATTCAGTCAGTAGCTTCAAACATTTCTGGTATATGAAAAACATGTTTTTCAATGGCAAAAATCAATGAATATTGTAAATGCACAAACAGTAATATCTCCACATTGCAAGGTGCAATTCTGAAATTTTTTGCTTTTTCCTGCTAATCCTAGCATGATAAAGAAGATTCAAAGAGAGTGAGATGCCAGCTCCTTTCATTCAGTCAGTAGCTTCAAACATTTCTGGTATATGAAAAACATGTTTTTCAATGGCAAAAATCAATGAATATTGTAAATGCACAAACAGTAATATCTCCACATTGCAAGGTGCAATTCTGAAATTTTTTGCTTTTTCCTGCTAATCCTAGCATGATAAAGAAGATTCAAAGAGAGTGAGATGCCAGCTCCTTTCATTCAGTCAGTAGCTTCAAACATTTCTGGTATATGAAAAACATGTTTTTCAATGGCAAAAATCAATGAATATTGTAAATGCACAAACAGTAATATCTCCACATTGCAAGGTGCAATTCTGAAATTTTTTGCTTTTTCCTGTTAATCCTAGCATGATAAAGAAGATTCAAAGAGAGTGAGATGCCAGCTCCTTTCATTCAGTCAGTAGCTTCAAACATTTCTGGTATATGAAAAACATGTTTTTCAATGGCAAAAATCAATGAATATTGTAAATGCACAAACAGTAATATCTCCACATTGCAAGGTGCAATTCTGAAATTTTTTGCTTTTTCCTGCTAATCCTAGCATGATAAAGAAGATTCAAAGAGAGTGAGATGCCAGCTCCTTTCATTCAGTCAGTAGCTTCAAACATTTCTGGTATATGAAAAACATGTTTTTCAATGGCAAAAATCAATGAATATTGTAAATGCACAAACAGTAATATCTCCACATTGCACGGTGCAATTCTGAAATTTTTAGCTTTTTCCTGTTAATCCTAGCATGATAAAGAAGATTCAAAGAGAGTGAGATGCCAGCTCCTTTCATTCAGTCAGTAGCTTCAAACATTTCTGGTATATGAAAAACATGTTTTTCAATGTCAAAAATCAATGAATATTGTAAATGCACAAACAGTAATATCTCCACATTGCAAGGTGCAATTCTGAAATTTTTTGCTTTTTCCTGCTAATCCTAGCATGATAAAGAAGATTCAAAGAGAGTGAGATGCCAGCTCCTTTCATTCAGTCAGTAGCTTCAAACATTTCTGGTATATGAAAAACATGTTTTTCAATGGCAAAAATCAATGAATATTGTAAATGCACAAACAGTAATATCTCCACATTGCACGGTGCAATTCTGAAATTTTTAGCTTTTTCCTGTTAATCCTAGCATGATAAAGAAGATTCAAAGAGAGTGAGATGCCAGCTCCTTTCATTCAGTCAGTAGCTTCAAACATTTCTGGTATATGAAAAACATGTTTTTCAATGGCAAAAATCAATGAATATTGTAAATGCACAAACAGTAATATCTCCACATTGCAAGGTGCAATTCTGAAATTTTTTGCTTTTTCCTGCTAATCCTAGCATGATAAAGAAGATTCAAAGAGAGTGAGATGCCAGCTCCTTTCATTCAGTCAGTAGCTTCAAACATTTCTGGTATATGAAAAACATGTTTTTCAATGGCAAAAAACAATGAATATTGTAAATGCACAAACAGTAATATCTCCACATTGCACGGTGCAATTCTGAAATTTTTAGCTTTTTCCTGTTAATCCTAGCATGATAAAGAAGATTCAAAGAGAGTGAGATGCCAGCTCCTTTCATTCAGTCAGTAGCTTCAAACATTTCTGGTATATGAAAAACATGTTTTTCAATGTCAAAAATCAATGAATATTGTAAATGCACAAACAGTAATATCTCCACATTGCAAGGTGCAATTCTGAAATTTTTTGCTTTTTCCTGCTAATCCTAGCATGATAAAGAAGATTCAAAGAGAGTGAGATGCCAGCTCCTTTCATTCAGTCAGTAGCTTCAAACATTTCTGGTATATGAAAAACATGTTTTTCAATGTCAAAAATCAATGAATATTGTAAATGCACAAACAGTAATATCTCCACATTGCAAGGTGCAATTCTGAAATTTTTTGCTTTTTCCTGCTAATCCTAGCATGATAAAGAAGATTCAAAGAGAGTGAGATGCCAGCTCCTTTCATTCAGTCAGTAGCTTCAAACATTTCTGGTATATGAAAAACATGTTTTTCAATGGCAAAAATCAATGAATATTGTAAATGCACAAACAGTAATATCTCCACATTGCAAGGTGCAATTCTGAAATTTTTAGCTTTTTCCTGCTAATCCTAGCATGATAAAGAAGATTCAAAGAGAGTGAGATGCCAGCTCCTTTCATTCAGTCAGTAGCTTCAAACATTTCTGGTATATGAAAAACATGTTTTTCAATGGCAAAAATCAATGAATATTGTAAATGCACAAACAGTAATATCTCCACATTGCAAGGTGCAATTCTGAAATTTTTTGCTTTTTCCTGTTAATCCTAGCATGATAAAGAAGATTCAAAGAGAGTGAGATGCCAGCTCCTTTCATTCAGTCAGTAGCTTCAAACATTTCTGGTATATGAAAAACATGTTTTTCAATGGCAAAAATCAATGAATATTGTAAATGCACAAACAGTAATATCTCCACATTGCAAGGTGCAATTCTGAAATTTTTTGCTTTTTCCTGCTAATCCTAGCATGATAAAGAAGATTCAAAGAGAGTGAGATGCCAGCTCCTTTCATTCAGTCAGTAGCTTCAAACATTTCTGGTATATGAAAAACATGTTTTTCAATGGCAAAAATCAATGAATATTGTAAATGCACAAACAGTAATATCTCCACATTGCACGGTGCAATTCTGAAATTTTTAGCTTTTTCCTGTTAATCCTAGCATGATAAAGAAGATTCAAAGAGAGTGAGATGCCAGCTCCTTTCATTCAGTCAGTAGCTTCAAACATTTCTGGTATATGAAAAACATGTTTTTCAATGGCAAAAATCAATGAATATTGTAAATGCACAAACAGTAATATCTCCACATTGCAAGGTGCAATTCTGAAATTTTTTGCTTTTTCCTGCTAATCCTAGCATGATAAAGAAGATTCAAAGAGAGTGAGATGCCAGCTCCTTTCATTCAGTCAGTAGCTTCAAACATATCTGGTATATGAAAAACATGTTTTTCAATGGCAAAAATCAATGAATATTGTAAATGCACAAACAGTAATATCTCCACATTGCAAGGTGCAATTCTGAAATTTTTTGCTTTTTCCTGCTAATCCTAGCATGATAAAGAAGATTCAAAGAGAGTGAGATGCCAGCTCCTTTCATTCAGTCAGTAGCTTCAAACATTTCTGGTATATGAAAAACATGTTTTTCAATGGCAAAAATCAATGAATATTGTAAATGCACAAACAGTAATATCTCCACATTGCAAGGTGCAATTCTGAAATTTTTTGCTTTTTCCTGTTAATCCTAGCATGATAAAGAAGATTCAAAGAGAGTGAGATGCCAGCTCCTTTCATTCAGTCAGTAGCTTCAAACATTTCTGGTATATGAAAAACATGTTTTTCAATGGCAAAAATCAATGAATATTGTAAATGCACAAACAGTAATATCTCCACATTGCAAGGTGCAATTCTGAAATTTTTTTGCTTTTTCCTGCTAATCCTAGCATGATAAAGAAGATTCAAAGAGAGTGAGATGCCAGCTCCTTTCATTCAGTCAGTAGCTTCAAACATTTCTGGTATATGAAAAACATGTTTTTCAATGGCAAAAATCAATGAATATTGTAAATGCACAAACAGTAATATCTCCACATTGCACGGTGCAATTCTGAAATTTTTAGCTTTTTCCTGTTAATCCTAGCATGATAAAGAAGATTCAAAGAGAGTGAGATGCCAGCTCCTTTCATTCAGTCAGTAGCTTCAAACATTTCTGGTATATGAAAAACATGTTTTTCAATGTCAAAAATCAATGAATATTGTAAATGCACAAACAGTAATATCTCCACATTGCAAGGTGCAATTCTGAAATTTTTTGCTTTTTCCTGCTAATCCTAGCATGATAAAGAAGATTCAAAGAGAGTGAGATGCCAGCTCCTTTCATTCAGTCAGTAGCTTCAAACATTTCTGGTATATGAAAAACATGTTTTTCAATGGCAAAAATCAATGAATATTGTAAATGCACAAACAGTAATATCTCCACATTGCACGGTGCAATTCTGAAATTTTTTAGCTTTTTCCTGTTAATCCTAGCATGATAAAGAAGATTCAAAGAGAGTGAGATGCCAGCTCCTTTCATTCAGTCAGTAGCTTCAAACATTTCTGGTATATGAAAAACATGTTTTTCAATGGCAAAAATCAATGAATATTGTAAATGCACAAACAGTAATATCTTCCACATTGCAAGGTGCAATTCTGAAATTTTTTGCTTTTTCCTGCT
>NW_027371082.1:0-30868 GCF_046119375.1 Phyllobates terribilis | reverse complement strand
GTGCAATGTGGAGATATTACTGTTTGTGCATTTACAATATTCATTGATTTTTGCCATTGAAAAACATGTTTTTCATATACCAGAAATGTTTGAAGCTACTGACTGAATGAAAGGAGCTGGCATCTCACTCTCTTTGAATCTTCTTTATCATGCTAGGATTAACAGGAAAAAGCTAAAAATTTCAGAATTGCACCGTGCAATGTGGAGATATTACTGTTTGTGCATTTACAATATTCATTGATTTTTGCCATTGATAAACATGTTTTTCATATACCAGAAATGTTTGAAGCTACTGACTGAATGAAAGGAGCTGGCATCTCACTCTCTTTGAATCTTCTTTATCATGCTAGGATTAGCAGGAAAAAGCTAAAAATTTCAGAATTGCACCGTGCAATGTGGAGATATTACTGTTTGTGCATTTACAATATTCATTGATTTTTGCCATTGAAAAACATGTTTTTCATATACCAGAAATGTTTGAAGCTACTGACTGAATGAAAGGAGCTGGCATCTCACTCTCTTTGAATCTTCTTTATCATGCTAGGATTAACAGGAAAAAGCTAAAAATTTCAGAATTGCACCGTGCAATGTGGAGATATTACTGTTTGTGCATTTACAATATTCATTGATTTTTGCCATTGAAAAACATGTTTTTCATATACCAGAAATGTTTGAAGCTACTGACAATGAAAGGAGCTGGCATCTCACTCTCTTTGAATCTTCTTTATCATGCTAGGATTAACAGGAAAAAGCTAAAAATTTCAGAATTGCACCGTGCAATGTGGAGATATTACTGTTTGTGCATTTACAATATTCATTGATTTTTGCCATTGAAAAACGTCCAGAAATGTTTGAAGCTACTGACTGAATGAAAGGAGCTGGCATCTCACTCTCTTTGAATCTTCTTTATCATGCTAGGATTAACAGGAAAAAGCTAAAAATTTCAGAATTGCACCGTGCAATGTGGAGATATTACTGTTTGTGCATTTACAATATTCATTGATTTTTGCCATTGAAAAACGTCCAGAAATGTTTGAAGCTACTGACTGAATGAAAGGAGCTGGCATCTCACTCTCTTTGAATCTTCTTTATCATGCTAGGATTAACAGGAAAAAGCTAAAAATTTCAGAATTGCACCGTGCAATGTGGAGATATTACTGTTTGTGCATTTACAATATTCATTGATTTTTGCCATTGAAAAACGTCCAGAAATGTTTGAAGCTACTGACTGAATGAAAGGAGCTGGCATCTCACTCTCTTTGAATCTTCTTTATCATGCTAGGATTAACAGGAAAAAGCTAAAAATTTCAGAATTGCACCGTGCAATGTGGAGATATTACTGTTTGTGCATTTACAATATTCATTGATTTTTGCCATTGAAAAACGTCCAGAAATGTTTGAAGCTACTGACTGAATGAAAGGAGCTGGCATCTCACTCTCTTTGAATCTTCTTTATCATGCTAGGATTAACAGGAAAAAGCTAAAAATTTCAGAATTGCACCGTGCAATGTGGAGATATTACTGTTTGTGCATTTACAATATTCATTGATTTTTGCCATTGAAAAACATGTTTTTCATATACCAGAAATGTTTGAAGCTACTGACTGAATGAAAGGAGCTGGCATCTCACTCTCTTTGAATCTTCTTTATCATGCTAGGATTAACAGGAAAAAGCTAAAAATTTCAGAATTGCACCGTGCAATGTGGAGATATTACTGTTTGTGCATTTACAATATTCATTGATTTTTGCCATTGAAAAACATGTTTTTCATATACCAGAAATGTTTGAAGCTACTGACTGAATGAAAGGAGCTGGCATCTCACTCTCTTTGAATCTTCTTTATCATGCTAGGATTAGCAGGAAAAAGCTAAAAATTTCAGAATTGCACCGTGCAATGTGGAGATATTACTGTTTGTGCATTTACAATATTCATTGATTTTTGCCATTGAAAAACGTCCAGAAATGTTTGAAGCTACTGACTGAATGAAAGGAGCTGGCATCTCACTCTCTTTGAATCTTCTTTATCATGCTAGGATTAACAGGAAAAAGCTAAAAATTTCAGAATTGCACCGTGCAATGTGGAGATATTACTGTTTGTGCATTTACAATATTCATTGATTTTTGCCATTGAAAAACGTCCAGAAATGTTTGAAGCTACTGACTGAATGAAAGGAGCTGGCATCTCACTCTCTTTGAATCTTTATCATGCTAGGATTAACAGGAAAAAGCTAAAAATTTCAGAATTGCACCGTGCAATGTGGAGATATTACTGTTTGTGCATTTACAATATTCATTGATTTTTGCCATTGAAAAACATGTTTTTCATATACCAGAAATGTTTGAAGCTACTGACTGAATGAAAGGAGCTGGCATCTCACTCTCTTTGAATCTTCTTTATCATGCTAGGATTAACAGGAAAAAGCTAAAAATTTCAGAATTGCACCGTGCAATGTGGAGATATTACTGTTTGTGCATTTACAATATTCATTGATTTTTGCCATTGAAAAACATGTTTTTCATATACCAGAAATGTTTGAAGCTACTGACTGAATGAAAGGAGCTGGCATCTCACTCTCTTTGAATCTTCTTTATCATGCTAGGATTAGCAGGAAAAAGCTAAAAATTTCAGAATTGCACCGTGCAATGTGGAGATATTACTGTTTGTGCATTTACAATATTCATTGATTTTTGCCATTGAAAAACGTCCAGAAATGTTTGAAGCTACTGACTGAATGAAAGGAGCTGGCATCTCACTCTCTTTGAATCTTCTTTATCATGCTAGGATTAACAGGAAAAAGCTAAAAATTTCAGAATTGCACCGTGCAATGTGGAGATATTACTGTTTGTGCATTTACAATATTCATTGATTTTTGCCATTGAAAAACGTCCAGAAATGTTTGAAGCTACTGACTGAATGAAAGGAGCTGGCATCTCACTCTCTTTGAATCTTCTTTATCATGCTAGGATTAACAGGAAAAAGCTAAAAATTTCAGAATTGCACCGTGCAATGTGGAGATATTACTGTTTGTGCATTTACAATATTCATTGATTTTTGCCATTGAAAAACATGTTTTTCATATACCAGAAATGTTTGAAGCTACTGACTGAATGAAAGGAGCTGGCATCTCACTCTCTTTGAATCTTCTTTATCATGCTAGGATTAGCAGGAAAAAGCAAAAAATTTCAGAATTGCACCGTGCAATGTGGAGATATTACTGTTTGTGCATTTACAATATTCATTGATTTTTGCCATTGAAAAACGTCCAGAAATGTTTGAAGCTACTGACTGAATGAAAGGAGCTGGCATCTCACTCTCTTTGAATCTTTATCATGCTAGGATTAACAGGAAAAAGCTAAAAATTTCAGAATTGCACCGTGCAATGTGGAGATATTACTGTTTGTGCATTTACAATATTCATTGATTTTTGCCATTGAAAAACATGTTTTTCATATACCAGAAATGTTTGAAGCTACTGACTGAATGAAAGGAGCTGGCATCTCACTCTCTTTGAATCTTCTTTATCATGCTAGGATTAACAGGAAAAAGCTAAAAATTTCAGAATTGCACCGTGCAATGTGGAGATATTACTGTTTGTGCATTTACAATATTCATTGATTTTTGCCATTGAAAAACGTCCAGAAATGTTTGAAGCTACTGACTGAATGAAAGGAGCTGGCATCTCACTCTCTTTGAATCTTCTTTATCATGCTAGGATTAACAGGAAAAAGCTAAAAATTTCAGAATTGCACCGTGCAATGTGGAGATATTACTGTTTGTGCATTTACAATATTCATTGATTTTTGCCATTGAAAAACGTCCAGAAATGTTTGAAGCTACTGACTGAATGAAAGGAGCTGGCATCTCACTCTCTTTGAATCTTCTTTATCATGCTAGGATTAACAGGAAAAAGCTAAAAATTTCAGAATTGCACCGTGCAATGTGGAGATATTACTGTTTGTGCATTTACAATATTCATTGATTTTTGCCATTGAAAAACATGTTTTTCATATACCAGAAATGTTTGAAGCTACTGACTGAATGAAAGGAGCTGGCATCTCACTCTCTTTGAATCTTCTTTATCATGCTAGGATTAACAGGAAAAAGCTAAAAATTTCAGAATTGCACCGTGCAATGTGGAGATATTACTGTTTGTGCATTTACAATATTCATTGATTTTTGCCATTGAAAAACATGTTTTTCATATACCAGAAATGTTTGAAGCTACTGACTGAATGAAAGGAGCTGGCATCTCACTCTCTTTGAATCTTCTTTATCATGCTAGGATTAACAGGAAAAAGCTAAAAATTTCAGAATTGCACCGTGCAATGTGGAGATATTACTGTTTGTGCATTTACAATATTCATTGATTTTTGCCATTGAAAAATGTCCAGAAATGTTTGAAGCTACTGACTGAATGAAAGGAGCTGGCATCTCACTCTCTTTGAATCTTCTTTATCATGCTAGGATTAGCAGGAAAAAGCTAAAAATTTCAGAATTGCACCGTGCAATGTGGAGATATTACTGTTTGTGCATTTACAATATTCATTGATTTTTGCCATTGAAAAACATGTTTTTCATATACCAGAAATGTTTGAAGCTACTGACTGAATGAAAGGAGCTGGCATCTCACTCTCTTTGAATCTTCTTTATCATGCTAGGATTAGCAGGAAAAAGCAAAAAATTTCAGAATTGCACCGTGCAATGTGGAGATATTACTGTTTGTGCATTTACAATATTCATTGATTTTTGCCATTGAAAAACGTCCAGAAATGTTTGAAGCTACTGACTGAATGAAAGGAGCTGGCATCTCACTCTCTTTGAATCTTCTTTATCATGCTAGGATTAACAGGAAAAAGCTAAAAATTTCAGAATTGCACCGTGCAATGTGGAGATATTACTGTTTGTGCATTTACAATATTCATTGATTTTTGCCATTGAAAAACGTCCCGAAATGTTTGAAGCTACTGACTGAATGAAAGGAGCTGGCATCTCACTCTCTTTGAATCTTCTTTATCATGCTAGGATTAACAGGAAAAAGCTAAAAATTTCAGAATTGCACCGTGCAATGTGGAGATATTACTGTTTGTGCATTTACAATATTCATTGATTTTTGCCATTGAAAAACATGTTTTTCATATACCAGAAATGTTTGAAGCTACTGACTGAATGAAAGGAGCTGGCATCTCACTCTCTTTGAATCTTCTTTATCATGCTAGGATTAACAGGAAAAAGCTAAAAATTTCAGAATTGCACCGTGCAATGTGGAGATATTACTGTTTGTGCATTTACAATATTCATTGATTTTTGCCATTGAAAAACATGTTTTTCATATACCAGAAATGTTTGAAGCTACTGACTGAATGAAAGGAGCTGGCATCTCACTCTCTTTGAATCTTCTTTATCATGCTAGGATTAGCAGGAAAAAGCTAAAAATTTCAGAATTGCACCGTGCAATGTGGAGATATTACTGTTTGTGCATTTACAATATTCATTGATTTTTGCCATTGAAAAACATGTTTTTCATATACCAGAAATGTTTGAAGCTACTGACTGAATGAAAGGAGCTGGCATCTCACTCTCTTTGAATCTTCTTTATCATGCTAGGATTAACAGGAAAAAGCTAAAAATTTCAGAATTGCACCGTGCAATGTGGAGATATTACTGTTTGTGCATTTACAATATTCATTGATTTTTGCCATTGAAAAACATGTTTTTCATATACCAGAAATGTTTGAAGCTACTGACTGAATGAAAGGAGCTGGCATCTCACTCTCTTTGAATCTTCTTTATCATGCTAGGATTAACAGGAAAAAGCTAAAAATTTCAGAATTGCACCGTGCAATGTGGAGATATTACTGTTTGTGCATTTACAATATTCATTGATTTTTGCCATTGAAAAACGTCCAGAAATGTTTGAAGCTACTGACTGAATGAAAGGAGCTGGCATCTCACTCTCTTTGAATCTTCTTTATCATGCTAGGATTAACAGGAAAAAGCTAAAAATTTCAGAATTGCACCGTGCAATGTGGAGATATTACTGTTTGTGCATTTACAATATTCATTGATTTTTGCCATTGAAAAACGTCCAGAAATGTTTGAAGCTACTGACTGAATGAAAGGAGCTGGCATCTCTCTCTTTGAATCTTCTTTATCATGCTAGGATTAACAGGAAAAAGCTAAAAATTTCAGAATTGCACCGTGCAATGTGGAGATATTACTGTTTGTGCATTTACAATATTCATTGATTTTTGCCATTGAAAAACGTCCAGAAATGTTTGAAGCTACTGACTGAATGAAAGGAGCTGGCATCTCACTCTCTTTGAATCTTCTTTATCATGCTAGGATTAACAGGAAAAAGCTAAAAATTTCAGAATTGCACCGTGCAATGTGGAGATATTACTGTTTGTGCATTTACAATATTCATTGATTTTTGCCATTGAAAAACGTCCAGAAATGTTTGAAGCTACTGACTGAATGAAAGGAGCTGGCATCTCACTCTCTTTGAATCTTCTTTATCATGCTAGGATTAACAGGAAAAAGCTAAAAATTTCAGAATTGCACCGTGCAATGTGGAGATATTACTGTTTGTGCATTTACAATATTCATTGATTTTTGCCATTGAAAAACGTCCAGAAATGTTTGAAGCTACTGACTGAATGAAAGGAGCTGGCATCTCACTCTCTTTGAATCTTCTTTATCATGCTAGGATTAACAGGAAAAAGCAAAAAATTTCAGAATTGCACCGTGCAATGTGGAGATATTACTGTTTGTGCATTTACAATATTCATTGATTTTTGCCATTGAAAAACGTCCAGAAATGTTTGAAGCTACTGACTGAATGAAAGGAGCTGGCATCTCACTCTCTTTGAATCTTCTTTATCATGCTAGGATTAACAGGAAAAAGCTAAAAATTTCAGAATTGCACCGTGCAATGTGGAGATATTACTGTTTGTGCATTTACAATATTCATTGATTTTTGCCATTGAAAAACATGTTTTTCATATACCAGAAATGTTTGAAGCTACTGACTGAATGAAAGGAGCTGGCATCTCACTCTCTTTGAATCTTCCTTATCATGCTAGGATTAACAGGAAAAAGCTAAAAATTTCAGAATTGCACCGTGCAATGTGGAGATATTACTGTTTGTGCATTTACAATATTCATTGATTTTTGCCATTGAAAAACGTCCAGAAATGTTTGAAGCTACTGACTGAATGAAAGGAGCTGGCATCTCACTCTCTTTGAATCTTCTTTATCATGCTAGGATTAACAGGAAAAAGCTAAAAATTTCAGAATTGCACCGTGCAATGTGGAGATATTACTGTTTGTGCATTTACAATATTCATTGATTTTTGCCATTGAAAAACATGTTTTTCATATACCAGAAATGTTTGAAGCTACTGACTGAATGAAAGGAGCTGGCATCTCACTCTCTTTGAATCTTCTTTATCATGCTAGGATTAACAGGAAAAAGCTAAAAATTTCAGAATTGCACCGTGCAATGTGGAGATATTACTGTTTGTGCATTTACAATATTCATTGATTTTTGCCATTGAAAAACGTCCAGAAATGTTTGAAGCTACTGACTGAATGAAAGGAGCTGGCATCTCACTCTCTTTGAATCTTCTTTATCATGCTAGGATTAACAGGAAAAAGCAAAAAATTTCAGAATTGCACCGTGCAATGTGGAGATATTACTGTTTGTGCATTTACAATATTCATTGATTTTTGCCATTGAAAAACGTCCAGAAATGTTTGAAGCTACTGACTGAATGAAAGGAGCTGGCATCTCACTCTCTTTGAATCTTCTTTATCATGCTAGGATTAACAGGAAAAAGCTAAAAATTTCAGAATTGCACCGTGCAATGTGGAGATATTACTGTTTGTGCATTTACAATATTCATTGATTTTTGCCATTGAAAAACATGTTTTTCATATACCAGAAATGTTTGAAGCTACTGACTGAATGAAAGGAGCTGGCATCTCACTCTCTTTGAATCTTCTTTATCATGCTAGGATTAACAGGAAAAAGCTAAAAATTTCAGAATTGCACCGTGCAATGTGGAGATATTACTGTTTGTGCATTTACAATATTCATTGATTTTTGCCATTGAAAAACGTCCAGAAATGTTTGAAGCTACTGACTGAATGAAAGGAGCTGGCATCTCACTCTCTTTGAATCTTCTTTATCATGCTAGGATTAACAGGAAAAAGCTAAAAATTTCAGAATTGCACCGTGCAATGTGGAGATATTACTGTTTGTGCATTTACAATATTCATTGATTTTTGCCATTGAAAAACGTCCAGAAATGTTTGAAGCTACTGACTGAATGAAAGGAGCTGGCATCTCACTCTCTTTGAATCTTCTTTATCATGCTAGGATTAACAGGAAAAAGCTAAAAATTTCAGAATTGCACCGTGCAATGTGGAGATATTACTGTTTGTGCATTTACAATATTCATTGATTTTTGCCATTGAAAAACATGTTTTTCATATACCAGAAATGTTTGAAGCTACTGACTGAATGAAAGGAGCTGGCATCTCACTCTCTTTGAATCTTCTTTATCATGCTAGGATTAGCAGGAAAAAGCAAAAAATTTCAGAATTGCACCGTGCAATGTGGAGATATTACTGTTTGTGCATTTACAATATTCATTGATTTTTGCCATTGAAAAACGTCCAGAAATGTTTGAAGCTACTGACTGAATGAAAGGAGCTGGCATCTCACTCTCTTTGAATCTTCTTTATCATGCTAGGATTAACAGGAAAAAGCTAAAAATTTCAGAATTGCACCGTGCAATGTGGAGATATTACTGTTTGTGCATTTACAATATTCATTGATTTTTGCCATTGAAAAACATGTTTTTCATATACCAGAAATGTTTGAAGCTACTGACTGAATGAAAGGAGCTGGCATCTCACTCTCTTTGAATCTTCTTTATCATGCTAGGATTAACAGGAAAAAGCTAAAAATTTCAGAATTGCACCGTGCAATGTGGAGATATTACTGTTTGTGCATTTACAATATTCATTGATTTTTGCCATTGAAAAACGTCCAGAAATGTTTGAAGCTACTGACTGAATGAAAGGAGCTGGCATCTCACTCTCTTTGAATCTTCTTTATCATGCTAGGATTAACAGGAAAAAGCAAAAAATTTCAGAATTGCACCGTGCAATGTGGAGATATTACTGTTTGTGCATTTACAATATTCATTGATTTTTGCCATTGAAAAACGTCCAGAAATGTTTGAAGCTACTGACTGAATGAAAGGAGCTGGCATCTCACTCTCTTTGAATCTTCTTTATCATGCTAGGATTAACAGGAAAAAGCTAAAAATTTCAGAATTGCACCGTGCAATGTGGAGATATTACTGTTTGTGCATTTACAATATTCATTGATTTTTGCCATTGAAAAACATGTTTTTCATATACCAGAAATGTTTGAAGCTACTGACTGAATGAAAGGAGCTGGCATCTCACTCTCTTTGAATCTTTATCATGCTAGGATTAACAGGAAAAAGCTAAAAATTTCAGAATTGCACCATGCAATGTGGAGATATTACTGTTTGTGCATTTACAATATTCATTGATTTTTGCCATTGAAAAACATGTTTTTCATATACCAGAAATGTTTGTTTTACCATATTTTTTTATTTTTAATAAACAATTTAACAGGGGAATAACACACGTAGCATAAAAGTAGTGACAAAGAATATTCATAATAAGGGAAAAATTCTGAGGGAAAGGAAAGGGAAAGGGAACAAACGGGAATGGATAAACAGGAAAGATGGGAGAAATTTGTTCGTCAAATAGTATATACGATAATACAGAAATTTGAACACTTTAAACACACATTACTATCATTAGCAAAATTAAACATATTAATGAGCTAAACACGACACACATTAAGATGTTCCAGCGTTATGAGAGGGTTGAGGGAATTTAGTGAGCCAAATATCCCACTTCCTAGAAAATTTAAGTAAATTATTGTTGATAAGGGAAAATCTGAGTTCAAATATTCTATGGAGATTCATCTTATCAACTAAGTCCTCCAAAGTGGGGACATGTGACTTCCTCCAATAAAAAGCCAATGCGTTCTTACACACTGAAAATAAGTGAATCACCAAAGATCTTTCAAACGACTTATATGGTTCAAGATCTAAGGATAGTAAAGCCATTTGAGGGGTCAATACTACAGGTCTGCCTAAAAGGTCATCTACCAAAGAAGAGATCTGAGCCCATAGATTCCGGATTTTTGGGCAGCTCCAAAAGAGATGTAAAAGATCTCCCCTAAGGCCGCACTCCCTCCAACAAAGGGGAGAGTTGCTGGGCTTTATATGGTGAAGCCTGATTGGAGTGTAATACCATCTGGTAAGAATTTTGAAGTAAGCCTCTTGTAAGGGCAGAGATATATTAGAGGCCTGAGAAAAAAGAACAGCACTCTCCCATTGATCGGATTGGAAATTGAGTTTTAGATCTTTTTCCCAGCGTATCATGTAGAGGTGTTTTTGGAAGGAAAGGTCATTATTGAAGCTGTTATATATGTGTCTCAGGCTCCAAAAAATTTTGTGGGATGGGTTGCTTAACAGGTTCACCGAGGTTTCAGAAACAATAAGTTTACCAGAAATAAATTCCAGAATAATGCTCTTTAAATGAGAGTATAAAAAGAAATCAGAGGAAGGTAAATTGAATCTTTTTTTAAGAGTTTGGAAAGGAATAAAGGCAGAAGCTTCATAGAAGTCTCCAATTTTCCTTAACCCTTTATTGTCCCATTGATCTGGAATGGAAGAGTTATACAGATCAGCAACAAAACCAATTGGAAAATTTTTGACAAAAGAAAACTTATCCCTATCAGAATCTCTTAGGGGACTCTTTTTCTTTCTTTTGGCGATTTTTTTCCAGGCGTCAATAATCGCCTGGAAAATAGGATGGGAAGAATCATGAGTGCACTGTTTAAAGAGATGTCTAAGTAACAATTCACGGGGAGAAGAACCATTATTTAAGAAGGTCTCCAGAGTCATCCAAGCTGGGGGACTGTCAGAATTAAACCAATTACTGCTCTGTTTGATAAGGTTTGCCAAATAGTAAGCGGAAATATTAGGGTGGCTCAGACCTCCGTTGCACTTATTCTTGTACAATATATCTGCAGATATCCTCGCACGTTTATTATCCCAGACATAGGAATTAATCTGATTTTGAATTTTTTGAATAAAGATGTGAGAAATAGTTAAAGGTAAGTTGCGGAAAAAATACAAGATTTTGGGTAGAACAAACATCTTAATAGAGAGGACTCTACCCCACCATGACAAATCTCTTTTCAAAAATTCCATCAAATCTCTACGGACGATATCCTCAATCAGAACCAGGTTGTCAGAAATTGTTGAGTTAATAGTTTTACCAATACTGATCCCCAAATAAGTCAGATTGCGTTTAGCCAAACCGAAGGAAAATCTCGAGTGTAAAACCTCTCTCGTCTGACGGTCCAGATTAATGTTTAAAAGTTTAGACTTCTCATTATTGATCTTAAAATAAGAAATCTGAGAGAATAGTTCTAGAACCTTCGAAACTTCCGCAACCGAATTTACTGGGTCCAGCAAGGAAAGCATAACATCATCTGCAAAGAGGCCAATTTTAAATTCTCGAGATGGGGTAGAAATCCCCCTAATGTCAGTGTTTTCTCTAATCCTCTGTGCCAAAGGCTCCATAGCCAGGACAAAGAGAAGGGGGGAAAGTGGGCAACCCTGTCTAGTACCATTTGTGATAGGGATTGGATTTGAGAGATAATTGTTAACATAAATTTTTGCTTGGGGGTTAGAATAGAGGGCCATAATTGAAGAGAGAAATTTGTTATCAAAACCGAATTTAATAAGGGTGAGTTTAAGGTATAGCCAATTTAACCTGTCGAAAGCTTTTTCAGCGTCTAAAGCAAGCAATGAAGTTGGGAGTTTCGCCGTATTTATCACCTTAATAATATTCAGAAGTCTTCTAGAGCCATCAGTTGCTTGCCTCCCACCAACGAAGCCAATCTGATCATCGTTGATGAGAGATGGGAGAATAGTCGATAAACGATTGGCCAGAATTTTCGAATATATCTTAATATCAGTGTTAATTAGCGAAATGGGCCTATAATTTTTAACATTATCTCTCTCATCCTTAGACTTGGGTATTAGGGTAATGGTGGCTTCCAGCATTTCTGAGGGGAAGGAGCTTATTGAGGAAGCATGATTGAAAATTTTCGTGAGAGGGGAAGAAAGTAGGTCACAAAAAGTTTTATAATACTCATTAATGAACCCATCTGGACCCGGAGCCCTGAAATCTTTAAGTTGCTTTATTGTGTTAATAATTTCAAGGTTAGAAAAAGGCTTATTCAATGACTCGTGATCCAGAGGGCTCAATTTTGGTAGATTAATGGAGGATAAAAATTTGTTGATTGCATCTGGGTGAGGATGGGAAATTAGAGGATCAGTTTTGATGTTGTAGAGTTTTTTGTAAAAATTTGCAAACTGGTTCACTATATCTTTAGGGTGGCAAAACGTTATTCCACTATCGTTTTTTATTTTATCTATTCTATTAATTGCTCTTTTACATTTGACTAGGCGGGCCATAAAGCGGGTAGGTTTATTTAGAGCCGCATAGTAATTAAATTTTGATTTCCGAATAATTGCATCATAGGAGGAAGAAATTTCTGATTTTAGCTCTATCCTTAAATTTGAGAGTTCTTTTTGAATTATTGGGGAAGGGGAAGGAAGATTAATTTGCTCTAATTCTTTTTCCCTAATCAGTTTTTGAAGAGAATTAATTTTTGATCTTTTTTCTTTTTTTTCAGATGAGGATATCTGCATTAGTACACCACGAAGGACGGCCTTGTGAGCGCACCAACTGGAGAAGGGATTAGATAAATCTGGGGTATCGTTCTCCCTAAAATAATCAGAAATAGCTTTTTCAATAATTTTTTTGTTTTTGGGGTTATGAATAAGTGAAGATCTACATTTCCAAAGAAATCCATTTTTAATAAGAGGACCAATATGAATTTCACATGACGTAGGGGCATGATCTGATAGAGACCTAAGGCCTATAGAAACGTTAGAGAATTTGGGTAAAGAAAAAACGTCAGTTATTATTAAGTCTATTCTAGAGGCCGTTTGGTGCGCATCCGAAAAATGGGAGAATTCTTTGGAGGTAGTTTGCAGACATCTAAATGTATCAAATAGTTCATTTTTAAAAAGCCAATTATTTAGCGTCGGGTATAAATGACGGCTGGGGGAGGAAGAGTCCATATGCCCGTCCGGGACCATGTTGAAGTCTCCCAAAAAAATCAATTCGCCTCTCCTAACCTCTTCAACCTTTCTAAAAACCTTATTCAAAAAGGGTATTTGCTTTTTATTTGGGGCGTATAGGTTAACAACAGTGCACTCATGATTATTCAGTTTACAGAGCAATATATGGAACCTTCCATTGACATCTTTGTGCTGATCTAAAAACTCAAATGGGACAGAATCTCTGATCACTGTAGCTACCCCGGCTTTTTTCCGGTCGCTAATGGATTCAAATATATGAGGGTAGCGTTTGTGGGTGAAAGTAGGGTGTTTTCCCTCGGCAAACCTTGTCTCCTGAAGACACGCAACATCAGCACCAAGATGACCCAATTCCTTCCAAAGGGAGAATCTCTTATTGGGACTGTTTAGGCCTCTTACATTATAGGTGATGATCTTGATAGGCATAGGTAAATTAATAATTAAAGTAAGTCAAAAGGAGAGGGGTCAGTTGGTCCAACAAATTCCCAAAAAATAAAAATCAACCGACAATCAAAGCTGGAATACAATATCTCTAGTATTAATTCAAAGATAGTAATAACAATAACCAAATATTCAAAGAAAAAGAAAAAAAAAACGAATCAAAAAATCTCCTGAGGGAACCTTCACCGAAAAGGTTCTCCCTCAGATTGGGGGGAAAAAAAATGTGGACAAACCATGAAGGCTAAATATAAGAAGAATGATAAATTTATTATAGCATGTTAGGTGAGGTGATAAAATGAGATTATTTTTAAAGAGGGCTCCCGAGGGAGTAGTGTTTATCATTTCAGCGGTGGGGTGCCTTTGTAACTTTGTAGGGAATGTCTTTTATAAAATCAAAAAATTTGGGGCCTTCATCAGGATCTGTAAGAGTGAATGTTTTCCGGTTAAAGAAAATCAGCAACTTTACTGGAAAGCCCCACCTATATGGGATATTCATATCCCTCAGTCTATCTGTGATCAGTTTGTATGACCTTCTTGCATCCATGGTTTCTTTGGAAAAATCGGAGAAGATTTTAAGGTGCGAGAAAGGCTCTGGAAAAGTCCTATTTTCCCTGATATAATTCAAGATTCTCTCTTTGGTCGAGAAGAAATGCAACCTAGCTATTACATCCCTAGGAAGATCCGAGGAAATGGAGGTCGGACGAAATAAGCGATGGGCCCTATCAATGATAAGATCCTGCTCAGAAAGGGATGGGATTGTCTTGTGAAATAAGTCTTTGAGAAAAGCCGAGATATCTGAGGGAGAAACATCCTCAGATATGCCTCTAATCTTCAAATTATTTCTCCTACTCCTATCCTCCAAATCCGCAACTTTTAATCTAAGTCTTTTGAGCTCGGATTTAATTTCCAAATTATCAGAAGAGACAGACTCTACCTTATCCTCCACCGTTTCAAGTCTTTTAGTGTTTTCCTCCAATTTGACTCCAAAAGCTTCCAAAGTAGATTTCATGGTGTCTACCTGTTTCTCAAAGCCCAGTTTCATATTTCTGTCAATCGTCTTTAAAAGATTGTCCAGATATGAACCAAGGTCGGTATTTCCCAACTCTTGAGAAATGGGTATTTTGGCCGGGACACTAGGCGTCGGGTCTGAAGACGAAGGGGAGACGTCCTTTTTGGCACGTCTCTTATCTGGACTAGGATTGGGAGACGTGTCCGAGGATTCCTCCTCCGAACTCGTGGCCAGTGAGGAATATTTGTTGCTCCAAGCTCCTGGATCCCTTCTCTTTGATGAGATGGAAATGTCCATCTCTTCCACTTTTTTTTCTTTAACTACGGTGGAAGGGGCAGGTTTAGCGTCATGAATTCTCTGTGGTTTTGGAGAAAATAGACTTTTAGCAGAGTCTTTGGTGGGAGAGCTTACTTTAAAACTCTGTCTGTCGTCAGGATTTCTATGAGGTGATCTGGACTTAAGTGGACTAATGGTATTGACAGTATCCTCTGAGGGATTTGAAAATGAAGAACGTTGGGAGGACTTCGCTCTTACCACACTAGTTTTAAGGGGAGCTTCCAAAGACTTTTGGGTATTTTTTTTGTTAGCCGCCATTGTAAAAAAAAAAAAAAAAAAATAAGTCCTAAGTGTATATATAAGGAAAACACCAAAAAGACAATGGGAATATTTAACCTAGAGAGTGGATAGAAGACTTTAGAGTAGCAAAATGACTAGGAACAATGACTGGAAGAAATTAGCATTAAACAAATATCACTCCAATAAGAGGCAATCAATACCCTTAAAGACCGCAGAATTATGTACCCCCTAGAGTGCAATCCTTTAAATGTAAATCACAATCAAAAATATCAAGAGAAATAGTAAACTTGACCTGAGGGATAAAAATAAAAGGCACATATAGTTCTTAACAGAGAACTAATTATTGTGGAAACTTGCAGATCTGTAGAGTTCCATGGGCACCAACTGTTATATGTATATCAGGTAGCGAAATCACAGTATATATATGGCAGAAGCAATTCCTCCTATCCTCCACCCCCCCTCAAAGTCAAGTCTCACAATTAAATGTTTGTCCAAAGTTTGATGTTTAATGGACCTCTGTATCAGTACTGATATAAAATCAGCACCATGGACAGCAGTGCCAATCGATGTTGCAGTAGGAGGCAGGAGAATTAACTAATGTAAAATCAGCACCTTGGACAGCAGAACAGAGCGACGCTATAGCAGGGGCAGGAGAGTTTGACTGAAATCAGCACCATGGACAGCAGCTCAAATCAGCACCATGGATAGCAGTGCAGAGCTACGCCGCAGCAGAGGGCAGGAGAATTTGATCAGCACCATGGACAGCAGTACAGAGGACGCTGCAGCAGGGGGCGGGAGAATTGAATCTATCAGCTGATTATGAATATGAGGCAGAGGAGGGCAGCGGTGCCGCTGCAGGGAAGGACCAAGGGCAAGATCAGAGCGCAGCAACACCAGCACAAGAGGGGGAGGCAGTCACAGGGGTCTGTAGGGTCCCAACACCGGAGGGGCACAGTCAGCAGAGCGGCACAACGGGAATAGGTGGAGCGGAGCGCGGGGACCGGTGGCACCTGTCAGTTACTAGTGGGGAGGGACAAAGCGGCCCCCCCAGAAGCAGGAGGGAGACACCGCCGCTTGTAAATCAGCCCCGGGGGATGTGGGGCGGCAAGCCCTATACACCGGCAGCGCCGGTCTTTAGAAGGGAGACAGGAGCGGAGCGGCTCCGGAACTAAGGAGGGGGAACTGCCACCACCGGAACAGCCCCCGAACCCAGGGAACAGCCGCAGCAAGAGGCAGGGATCCCGGCCGCAGACACAAGCAGCGCCCGTCAGCAGGAGGGAGAGGGAGGAGCGCTCCACAAAATAAAAGGGACACCGCCGCCACCAGACCCCAGACAATAGCCTCACAGAGTCACGATAATAGCCCTGGCATCAGCCAGGGCTTGTCTGACCTTTTAGGATGAAATCTACAGTTCCTCTCCTCTGTGTAGCCGCGTCAGCTGTGAGCAGGGCCGGGTCTTCGGGCTGCTGCCGGCGTCCTGAAGCAGGAAGGTCCCGTAGCTTGGTGTCCGTGTGCTGGACTTCTCAGGGCTCCGGTCTCACAATCTTCTTACTTGATTGTAGATCTGGAAGGTCCCCGGGGTCCGCGATCCTCCACAGAAAGTGCCGGCCGGTGTTTTTAACTTCCGGAGTCCTGTCACTGGTCGCAGCTAGTAGCAGGGTGGTACAGCGCCGGGCGGTGGTATCTCTGTAGGAGTCTTACCCCCGGTCGCAGCTGGTAGTGGGGTGGATAGCAGGCAGGGACAGCTTGCAGGCTGGTGGTTCAGTACAGTGGGGCCGTTTTCAGGGCTACAGGGTCCCGTGGGTCTAGTTAGGACTCGGTCCTTGTTACTTCCCAGCACAGGCTGTAAAAGCTGAAGTATATAATCGGCTCGTCCCACAGCCACCGGCCTCCCACAACAGCAGAGCAGGCTTTAAGGGCTCCTTGCCACCTTCCTCAAAATATGAATCCTTTGCAAATTGTCCGATAGCACCCGATAAACAGTGTTCCTAGGTCCAGAGGAAGGGAGTAGGGAGGGTCCCCTTGCAGAGACACACAGACCTGCAAGCCTGCAGGTCTATGTCACAATACCCACGACTGGCATGAAATCAAGGACGCACCTCACTGCTTCCAAACGAAATATCTCCCAGAATAACGGGTCAGGGAGAGTCTTTTCAGTATCCAGATGATCCTTAAGCTTTAGGGAGTTAATCCATGTAAGAATTGATCGAGTAAATCTTCTTAAGTTGCTTTTATCGTCGCTTTGTAGTTTTAGCCCTCAGGGAGCTCAGGATCAAGCTGCCATCTCGTCCTGTGCTCAGGCCACTCCCCCTACCAGAAATGTTTGAAGCTACTGACTGAATGAAAGGAGCTGGCATCTCACTCTCTTTGAATCTTCTTTATCATGCTAGGATTAGCAGGAAAAAGCTAAAAATTTCAGAATTGCACCGTGCAATGTGGAGATATTACTGTTTGTGCATTTACAATATTCATTGATTTTTGCCATTGAAAAACATGTTTTTCATATACCAGAAATGTTTGAAGCTACTGACTGAATGAAAGGAGCTGGCATCTCACTCTCTTTGAATCTTCTTTATCATGCTAGGATTAACAGGAAAAAGCTAAAAATTTCAGAATTGCACCGTGCAATGTGGAGATATTACTGTTTGTGCATTTACAATATTCATTGATTTTTGCCATTGAAAAACGTCCAGAAATGTTTGAAGCTACTGACTGAATGAAAGGAGCTGGCATCTCACTCTCTTTGAATCTTCTTTATCATGCTAGGATTAACAGGAAAAAGCTAAAAATTTCAGAATTGCACCGTGCAATGTGGAGATATTACTGTTTGTGCATTTACAATATTCATTGATTTTTGCCATTGAAAAACGTCCAGAAATGTTTGAAGCTACTGACTGAATGAAAGGAGCTGGCATCTCACTCTCTTTGAATCTTCTTTATCATGCTAGGATTAACAGGAAAAAGCTAAAAATTTCAGAATTGCACCGTGCAATGTGGAGATATTACTGTTTGTGCATTTACAATATTCATTGATTTTTGCCATTGAAAAACATGTTTTTCATATACCAGAAATGTTTGAAGCTACTGACTGAATGAAAGGAGCTGGCATCTCACTCTCTTTGAATCTTCTTTATCATGCTAGGATTAACAGGAAAAAGCTAAAAATTTCAGAATTGCACCGTGCAATGTGGAGATATTACTGTTTGTGCATTTACAATATTCATTGATTTTTGCCATTGAAAAACATGTTTTTCATATACCAGAAATGTTTGAAGCTACTGACTGAATGAAAGGAGCTGGCATCTCACTCTCTTTTAATCTTCTTTATCATGCTAGGATTAACAGGAAAAAGCTAAAAATTTCAGAATTGCACCGTGCAATGTGGAGATATTACTGTTTGTGCATTTACAATATTCATTGATTTTTGCCATTGAAAAACGTCCAGAAATGTTTGAAGCTACTGACTGAATGAAAGGAGCTGGCATCTCACTCTCTTTGAATCTTCTTTATCATGCTAGGATTAACAGGAAAAAGCTAAAAATTTCAGAATTGCACCGTGCAATGTGGAGATATTACTGTTTGTGCATTTACAATATTCATTGATTTTTGCCATTGAAAAACATGTTTTTCATATACCAGAAATGTTTGAAGCTACTGACTGAATGAAAGGAGCTGGCATCTCACTCTCTTTGAATCTTCTTTATCATGCTAGGATTAACAGGAAAAAGCTAAAAATTTCAGAATTGCACCGTGCAATGTGGAGATATTACTGTTTGTGCATTTACAATATTCATTGATTTTTGCCATTGAAAAACGTCCAGAAATGTTTGAAGCTACTGACTGAATGAAAGGAGCTGGCATCTCACTCTCTTTGAATCTTCTTTATCATGCTAGGATTAGCAGGAAAAAGCAAAAAATTTCAGAATTGCACCGTGCAATGTGGAGATATTACTGTTTGTGCATTTACAATATTCATTGATTTTTGCCATTGAAAAACGTCCAGAAATGTTTGAAGCTACTGACTGAATGAAAGGAGCTGGCATCTCACTCTCTTTGAATCTTCTTTATCATGCTAGGATTAACAGGAAAAAGCTAAAAATTTCAGAATTGCACCGTGCAATGTGGAGATATTACTGTTTGTGCATTTACAATATTCATTGATTTTTGCCATTGAAAAACATATTTTTCATATACCAGAAATGTTTGAAGCTACTGACTGAATGAAAGGAGCTGGCATCTCACTCTCTTTGAATCTTCTTTATCATGCTAGGATTAACAGGAAAAAGCTAAAAATTTCAGAATTGCACCGTGCAATGTGGAGATATTACTGTTTGTGCATTTACAATATTCATTGATTTTTGCCATTGAAAAACATGTTTTTCATATACCAGAAATGTTTGAAGCTACTGACTGAATGAAAGGAGCTGGCATCTCACTCTCTTTGAATCTTCTTTATCATGCTAGGATTAACAGGAAAAAGCTAAAAATTTCAGAATTGCACCGTGCAATGTGGAGATATTACTGTTTGTGCATTTACAATATTCATTGATTTTTGCCATTGAAAAACATGTTTTTCATATACCAGAAATGTTTGAAGCTACTGACTGAATGAAAGGAGCTGGCATCTCACTCTCTTTGAATCTTCTTTATCATGCTAGGATTAACAGGAAAAAGCTAAAAATTTCAGAATTGCACCGTGCAATGTGGAGATATTACTGTTTGTGCATTTACAATATTCATTGATTTTTGCCATTGAAAAACATGTTTTTCATATACCAGAAATGTTTGAAGCTACTGACTGAATGAAAGGAGCTGGCATCTCACTCTCTTTGAATCTTCTTTATCATGCTAGGACTAACAGGAAAAAGCTAAAAATTTCAGAATTGCACCGTGCAATGTGGAGATATTACTGTTTGTGCATTTACAATATTCATTGATTTTTGCCATTGAAAAACGTCCAGAAATGTTTGAAGCTACTGACTGAATGAAAGGAGCTGGCATCTCACTCTCTTTGAATCTTCTTTATCATGCTAGGATTAGCAGGAAAAAGCTAAAAATTTCAGAATTGCACCGTGCAATGTGGAGATATTACTGTTTGTGCATTTACAATATTCATTGATTTTTGCCATTGAAAAACGTCCAGAAATGTTTGAAGCTACTGACTGAATGAAAGGAGCTGGCATCTCACTCTCTTTGAATCTTCTTTATCATGCTAGGATTAACAGGAAAAAGCAAAAAATTTCAGAATTGCACCGTGCAATGTGGAGATATTACTGTTTGTGCATTTACAATATTCATTGATTTTTGCCATTGAAAAACATGTTTTTCATATACCAGAAATGTTTGAAGCTACTGACTGAATGAAAGGAGCTGGCATCTCACTCTCTTTGAATCTTCTTTATCATGCTAGGATTAACAGGAAAAAGCTAAAAATTTCAGAATTGCACCGTGCAATGTGGAGATATTACTGTTTGTGCATTTACAATATTCATTGATTTTTGCCATTGAAAAACGTCCAGAAATGTTTGAAGCTACTGACTGAATGAAAGGAGCTGGCATCTCACTCTCTTTGAATCTTCTTTATCATGCTAGGATTAACAGGAAAAAGCTAAAAATTTCAGAATTGCACCGTGCAATGTGGAGATAGTACTGTTTGTGCATTTACAATATTCATTGATTTTTGCCATTGAAAAACATGTTTTTCATATACCAGAAATGTTTGAAGCTACTGACTGAATGAAAGGAGCTGGCATCTCACTCTCTTTGAATCTTCTTTATCATGCTAGGATTAACAGGAAAAAGCTAAAAATTTCAGAATTGCACCGTGCAATGTGGAGATATTACTGTTTGTGCATTTACAATATTCATTGATTTTTGCCATTGAAAAACGTCCAGAAATGTTTGAAGCTACTGACTGAATGAAAGGAGCTGGCATCTCACTCACTTTGAATCTTCTTTATCATGCTAGGATTAACAGGAAAAAGCTAAAAATTTCAGAATTGCACCGTGCAATGTGGAGATATTACTGTTTGTGCATTTACAATATTCATTGATTTTTGCCATTGAAAAACGTCCAGAAATGTTTGAAGCTACTGACTGAATGAAAGGAGCTGGCATCTCACTCTCTTTGAATCTTCTTTATCATGCTAGGATTAACAGGAAAAAGCTAAAAATTTCAGAATTGCACCGTGCAATGTGGAGATATTACTGTTTGTGCATTTACAATATTCATTGATTTTTGCCATTGAAAAACGTCCAGAAATGTTTGAAGCTACTGACTGAATGAAAGGAGCTGGCATCTCACTCTCTTTGAATCTTCTTTATCATGCTAGGATTAACAGGAAAAAGCTAAAAATTTCAGAATTGCACCGTGCAATGTGGAGATATTACTGTTTGTGCATTTACAATATTCATTGATTTTTGCCATTGAAAAACATGTTTTTCATATACCAGAAATGTTTGAAGCTACTGACTGAATGAAAGGAGCTGGCATCTCACTCTCTTTGAATCTTCTTTATCATGCTAGGATTAACAGGAAAAAGCTAAAAATTTCAGAATTGCACCGTGCAATGTGGAGATATTACTGTTTGTGCATTTACAATATTCATTGATTTTTGCCATTGAAAAACATGTTTTTCATATACCAGAAATGTTTGAAGCTACTGACTGAATGAAAGGAGCTGGCATCTCACTCTCTTTGAATCTTCTTTATCATGCTAGGATTAACAGGAAAAAGCTAAAAATTTCAGAATTGCACCGTGCAATGTGGAGATATTACTGTTTGTGCATTTACAATATTCATTGATTTTTGCCATTGAAAAACGTCCAGAAATGTTTGAAGCTACTGACTGAATGAAAGGAGCTGGCATCTCACTCTCTTTGAATCTTCTTTATCATGCTAGGATTAGCAGGAAAAAGCAAAAAATTTCAGAATTGCACCGTGCAATGTGGAGATATTACTGTTTGTGCATTTACAATATTCATTGATTTTTGCCATTGAAAAACGTCCAGAAATGTTTGAAGCTACTGACTGAATGAAAGGAGCTGGCATCTCACTCTCTTTGAATCTTCTTTATCATGCTAGGATTAACAGGAAAAAGCTAAAAATTTCAGAATTGCACCGTGCAATGTGGAGATATTACTGTTTGTGCATTTACAATATTCATTGATTTTTGCCATTGAAAAACGTCCAGAAATGTTTGAAGCTACTGACTGAATGAAAGGAGCTGGCATCTCACTCTCTTTGAATCTTCTTTATCATGCTAGGATTAACAGGAAAAAGCTAAAAATTTCAGAATTGCACCGTGCAATGTGGAGATATTACTGTTTGTGCATTTACAATATTCATTGATTTTTGCCATTGAAAAACGTCCAGAAATGTTTGAAGCTACTGACTGAATGAAAGGAGCTGGCATCTCACTCTCTTTGAATCTTCTTTATCATGCTAGGATTAGCAGGAAAAAGCAAAAAATTTCAGAATTGCACCGTGCAATGTGGAGATATTACTGTTTGTGCATTTACAATATTCATTGATTTTTGCCATTGAAAAACATGTTTTTCATATACCAGAAATGTTTGAAGCTACTGACTGAATGAAAGGAGCTGGCATCTCACTCTCTTTGAATCTTCTTTATCATGCTAGGATTAACAGGAAAAAGCTAAAAATTTCAGAATTGCACCGTGCAATGTGGAGATATTACTGTTTGTGCATTTACAATATTCATTGATTTTTGCCATTGAAAAACGTCCAGAAATGTTTGAAGCTACTGACTGAATGAAAGGAGCTGGCATCTCACTCTCTTTGAATCTTCTTTATCATGCTAGGATTAGCAGGAAAAAGCTAAAAATTTCAGAATTGCACCGTGCAATGTGGAGATATTACTGTTTGTGCATTTACAATATTCATTGATTTTTGCCATTGAAAAACGTCCAGAAATGTTTGAAGCTACTGACTGAATGAAAGGAGCTGGCATCTCACTCTCTTTGAATCTTCTTTATCATGCTAGGATTAACAGGAAAAAGCAAAAAATTTCAGAATTGCACCGTGCAATGTGGAGATATTACTGTTTGTGCATTTACAATATTCATTGATTTTTGCCATTGAAAAACATGTTTTTCATATACCAGAAATGTTTGAAGCTACTGACTGAATGAAAGGAGCTGGCATCTCACTCTCTTTGAATCTTCTTTATCATGCTAGGATTAACAGGAAAAAGCTAAAAATTTCAGAATTGCACCGTGCAATGTGGAGATATTACTGTTTGTGCATTTACAATATTCATTGATTTTTGCCATTGAAAAACGTCCAGAAATGTTTGAAGCTACTGACTGAATGAAAGGAGCTGGCATCTCACTCTCTTTGAATCTTCTTTATCATGCTAGGATTAACAGGAAAAAGCTAAAAATTTCAGAATTGCACCGTGCAATGTGGAGATATTACTGTTTGTGCATTTACAATATTCATTGATTTTTGCCATTGAAAAACATGTTTTTCATATACCAGAAATGTTTGAAGCTACTGACTGAATGAAAGGAGCTGGCATCTCACTCTCTTTGAATCTTCTTTATCATGCTAGGATTAACAGGAAAAAGCTAAAAATTTCAGAATTGCACCGTGCAATGTGGAGATATTACTGTTTGTGCATTTACAATATTCATTGATTTTTGCCATTGAAAAACGTCCAGAAATGTTTGAAGCTACTGACTGAATGAAAGGAGCTGGCATCTCACTCACTTTGAATCTTCTTTATCATGCTAGGATTAACAGGAAAAAGCTAAAAATTTCAGAATTGCACCGTGCAATGTGGAGATATTACTGTTTGTGCATTTACAATATTCATTGATTTTTGCCATTGAAAAACGTCCAGAAATGTTTGAAGCTACTGACTGAATGAAAGGAGCTGGCATCTCACTCTCTTTGAATCTTCTTTATCATGCTAGGATTAACAGGAAAAAGCTAAAAATTTCAGAATTGCACCGTGCAATGTGGAGATATTACTGTTTGTGCATTTACAATATTCATTGATTTTTGCCATTGAAAAACGTCCAGAAATGTTTGAAGCTACTGACTGAATGAAAGGAGCTGGCATCTCACTCTCTTTGAATCTTCTTTATCATGCTAGGATTAACAGGAAAAAGCTAAAAATTTCAGAATTGCACCGTGCAATGTGGAGATATTACTGTTTGTGCATTTACAATATTCATTGATTTTTGCCATTGAAAAACATGTTTTTCATATACCAGAAATGTTTGAAGCTACTGACTGAATGAAAGGAGCTGGCATCTCACTCTCTTTGAATCTTCTTTATCATGCTAGGATTAACAGGAAAAAGCTAAAAATTTCAGAATTGCACCGTGCAATGTGGAGATATTACTGTTTGTGCATTTACAATATTCATTGATTTTTGCCATTGAAAAACATGTTTTTCATATACCAGAAATGTTTGAAGCTACTGACTGAATGAAAGGAGCTGGCATCTCACTCTCTTTGAATCTTCTTTATCATGCTAGGATTAACAGGAAAAAGCTAAAAATTTCAGAATTGCACCGTGCAATGTGGAGATATTACTGTTTGTGCATTTACAATATTCATTGATTTTTGCCATTGAAAAACGTCCAGAAATGTTTGAAGCTACTGACTGAATGAAAGGAGCTGGCATCTCACTCTCTTTGAATCTTCTTTATCATGCTAGGATTAGCAGGAAAAAGCAAAAAATTTCAGAATTGCACCGTGCAATGTGGAGATATTACTGTTTGTGCATTTACAATATTCATTGATTTTTGCCATTGAAAAACGTCCAGAAATGTTTGAAGCTACTGACTGAATGAAAGGAGCTGGCATCTCACTCTCTTTGAATCTTCTTTATCATGCTAGGATTAACAGGAAAAAGCTAAAAATTTCAGAATTGCACCGTGCAATGTGGAGATATTACTGTTTGTGCATTTACAATATTCATTGATTTTTGCCATTGAAAAACGTCCAGAAATGTTTGAAGCTACTGACTGAATGAAAGGAGCTGGCATCTCACTCTCTTTGAATCTTCTTTATCATGCTAGGATTAACAGGAAAAAGCTAAAAATTTCAGAATTGCACCGTGCAATGTGGAGATATTACTGTTTGTGCATTTACAATATTCATTGATTTTTGCCATTGAAAAACGTCCAGAAATGTTTGAAGCTACTGACTGAATGAAAGGAGCTGGCATCTCACTCTCTTTGAATCTTCTTTATCATGCTAGGATTAGCAGGAAAAAGCAAAAAATTTCAGAATTGCACCGTGCAATGTGGAGATATTACTGTTTGTGCATTTACAATATTCATTGATTTTTGCCATTGAAAAACATGTTTTTCATATACCAGAAATGTTTGAAGCTACTGACTGAATGAAAGGAGCTGGCATCTCACTCTCTTTGAATCTTCTTTATCATGCTAGGATTAACAGGAAAAAGCTAAAAATTTCAGAATTGCACCGTGCAATGTGGAGATATTACTGTTTGTGCATTTACAATATTCATTGATTTTTGCCATTGAAAAACGTCCAGAAATGTTTGAAGCTACTGACTGAATGAAAGGAGCTGGCATCTCACTCTCTTTGAATCTTCTTTATCATGCTAGGATTAACAGGAAAAAGCTAAAAATTTCAGAATTGCACCGTGCAATGTGGAGATATTACTGTTTGTGCATTTACAATATTCATTGATTTTTGCCATTGAAAAACATGTTTTTCATATACCAGAAATGTTTGAAGCTACTGACTGAATGAAAGGAGCTGGCATCTCACTCTCTTTGAATCTTCTTTATCATGCTAGGATTAACAGGAAAAAGCTAAAAATTTCAGAATTGCACCGTGCAATGTGGAGATATTACTGTTTGTGCATTTACAATATTCATTGATTTTTGCCATTGAAAAACATGTTTTTCATATACCAGAAATGTTTGAAGCTACTGACTGAATGAAAGGAGCTGGCATCTCACTCTCTTTGAATCTTCTTTATCATGCTAGGATTAGCAGGAAAAAGCAAAAAATTTCAGAATTGCACCGTGCAATGTGGAGATATTACTGTTTGTGCATTTACAATATTCATTGATTTTTGCCATTGAAAAACATGTTTTTCATATACCAGAAATGTTTGAAGCTACTGACTGAATGAAAGGAGCTGGCATCTCACTCTCTTTGAATCTTCTTTATCATGCTAGGATTAACAGGAAAAAGCTAAAAATTTCAGAATTGCACCGTGCAATGTGGAGATATTACTGTTTGTGCATTTACAATATTCATTGATTTTTGCCATTGAAAAACGTCCAGAAATGTTTGAAGCTACTGACTGAATGAAAGGAGCTGGCATCTCACTCTCTTTGAATCTTCTTTATCATGCTAGGATTAACAGGAAAAAGCAAAAAATTTCAGAATTGCACCGTGCAATGTGGAGATATTACTGTTTGTGCATTTACAATATTCATTGATTTTTGCCATTGAAAAACGTCCAGAAATGTTTGAAGCTACTGACTGAATGAAAGGAGCTGGCATCTCACTCTCTTTGAATCTTCTTTATCATGCTAGGATTAACAGGAAAAAGCTAAAAATTTCAGAATTGCACCGTGCAATGTGGAGATATTACTGTTTGTGCAACAATATTCATTGATTTTTGCCATTGAAAAACATGTTTTTCATATACCAGAAATGTTTGAAGCTACTGACTGAATGAAAGGAGCTGGCATCTCACTCTCTTTGAATCTTCTTTATCATGCTAGGATTAACAGGAAAAAGCTAAAAATTTCAGAATTGCACCATGCAATGTGGAGATATTACTGTTTGTGCATTTACAATATTCATTGATTTTTGCCATTGAAAACATGTTTTTCATATACCAGAAATGTTTGAAGCTACTGACTGAATGAAAGGAGCTGGCATCTCACTCTCTTTGAATCTTCTTTATCATGCTAGGATTAGCAGGAAAAAGCTAAAAATTTCAGAATTGCACCGTGCAATGTGGAGATATTACTGTTTGTGCATTTACAATATTCATTGATTTTGCCATTGAAAAACATGTTTTTCATATACCAGAAATGTTTGAAGCTACTGACTGAATGAAAGGAGCTGGCATCTCACTCTCTTTGAATCTTCTTTATCATGCTAGGATTAACAGGAAAAAGCTAAAAATTTCAGAATTGCACCGTGCAATGTGGAGATATTACTGTTTGTGCATTTACAATATTCATTGATTTTTGCCATTGAAAAACGTCCAGAAATGTTTGAAGCTACTGACTGAATGAAAGGAGCTGGCATCTCACTCTCTTTGAATCTTCTTTATCATGCTAGGATTAACAGGAAAAAGCTAAAAATTTCAGAATTGCACCGTGCAATGTGGAGATATTACTGTTTGTGCATTTACAATATTCATTGATTTTTGCCATTGAAAAACGTCCAGAAATGTTTGAAGCTACTGACTGAATGAAAGGAGCTGGCATCTCACTCTCTTTGAATCTTCTTTATCATGCTAGGATTAACAGGAAAAAGCTAAAAATTTCAGAATTGCACCGTGCAATGTGGAGATATTACTGTTTGTGCATTTACAATATTCATTGATTTTTGCCATTGAAAAACATGTTTTTCATATACCAGAAATGTTTGAAGCTACTGACTGAATGAAAGGAGCTGGCATCTCACTCTCTTTGAATCTTCTTTATCATGCTAGGATTAACAGGAAAAAGCTAAAAATTTCAGAATTGCACCGTGCAATGTGGAGATATTACTGTTTTTGCATTTACAATATTCATTGATTTTTGCCATTGAAAACATGTTTTTCATATACCAGAAATGTTTGAAGCTACTGACTGAATGAAAGGAGCTGGCATCTCACTCTCTTTGAATCTTCTTTATCATGCTAGGATTAACAGGAAAAAGCTAAAAATTTCAGAATTGCACCGTGCAATGTGGAGATATTACTGTTTGTGCATTTACAATATTCATTGATTTTTGCCATTGAAAAACGTCCAGAAATGTTTGAAGCTACTGACTGAATGAAAGGAGCTGGCATCTCACTCTCTTTGAATCTTCTTTATCATGCTAGGATTAACAGGAAAAAGCTAAAAATTTCAGAATGCACCGTGCAATGTGGAGATATTACTGTTTGTGCATTTACAATATTCATTGATTTTTGCCATTGAAAAACATGTTTTTCATATACCAGAAATGTTTGAAGCTACTGACTGAATGAAAGGAGCTGGCATCTCACTCTCTTTGAATCTTCTTTATCATGCTAGGATTAACAGGAAAAAGCTAAAAATTTCAGATTGCACCGTGCAATGTGGAGATATTACTGTTTGTGCATTTACAATATTCATTGATTTTTGCCATTGAAAAACGTCCAGAAATGTTGAAGCTACTGACTGAATGAAAGGAGCTGGCATCTCACTCTCTTTGAATCTTCTTTATCATGCTAGGATTAGCAGGAAAAAGCAAAAAATTTCAGAATTGCACCGTGCAATGTGGAGATATTACTGTTTGTGCATTTACAATATTCATTGATTTTTGCCATTGAAAAACGTCCAGAAATGTTTGAAGCTACTGACTGAATGAAAGGAGCTGGCATCTCACTCTCTTTGAATCTTCTTTATCATGCTAGGATTAACAGGAAAAAGCTAAAAATTTCAGAATTGCACCGTGCAATGTGGAGATATTACTGTTTGTGCATTTACAATATTCATTGATTTTTGCCATTGAAAAACATATTTTTCATATACCAGAAATGTTTGAAGCTACTGACTGAATGAAAGGAGCTGGCATCTCACTCTCTTTGAATCTTCTTTATCATGCTAGGATTAACAGGAAAAAGCTAAAAATTTCAGAATTGCACCGTGCAATGTGGAGATATTACTGTTTGTGCATTTACAATATTCATTGATTTTTGCCATTGAAAAACATGTTTTTCATATACCAGAAATGTTTGAAGCTACTGACTGAATGAAAGGAGCTGGCATCTCACTCTCTTTGAATCTTCTTTATCATGCTAGGATTAACAGGAAAAAGCTAAAAATTTCAGAATTGCACCGTGCAATGTGGAGATATTACTGTTTGTGCATTTACAATATTCATTGATTTTTGCCATTGAAAAACATGTTTTTCATATACCAGAAATGTTTGAAGCTACTGACTGAATGAAAGGAGCTGGCATCTCACTCTCTTTGAATCTTCTTTATCATGCTAGGATTAACAGGAAAAAGCTAAAAATTTCAGAATTGCACCGTGCAATGTGGAGATATTACTGTTTGTGCATTTACAATATTCATTGATTTTTGCCATTGAAAAACATGTTTTTCATATACCAAAATGTTTGAAGCTACTGACTGAATGAAAGGAGCTGGCATCTCACTCTCTTTGAATCTTCTTTATCATGCTAGGACTAACAGGAAAAAGCTAAAAATTTCAGAATTGCACCGTGCAATGTGGAGATATTACTGTTTGTGCATTTACAATATTCATTGATTTTTGCCATTGAAAAACGTCCAGAAATGTTTGAAGCTACTGACTGAATGAAAGGAGCTGGCATCTCACTCTCTTTGAATCTTCTTTATCATGCTAGGATTAGCAGGAAAAAGCTAAAAATTTCAGAATTGCACCGTGCAATGTGGAGATATTACTGTTTGTGCATTTACAATATTCATTGATTTTTGCCATTGAAAAACGTCCAGAAATGTTTGAAGCTACTGACTGAATGAAAGGAGCTGGCATCTCACTCTCTTTGAATCTTCTTTATCATGCTAGGATTAACAGGAAAAAGCAAAAAATTTCAGAATTGCACCGTGCAATGTGGAGATATTACTGTTTGTGCATTTACAATATTCATTGATTTTTGCCATTGAAAAACATGTTTTTCATATACCAGAAATGTTTGAAGCTACTGACTGAATGAAAGGAGCTGGCATCTCACTCTCTTTGAATCTTCTTTATCATGCTAGGATTAGCAGGAAAAAGCTAAAAATTTCAGAATTGCACCGTGCAATGTGGAGATATTACTGTTTGTGCATTTACAATATTCATTGATTTTTGCCATTGAAAAACGTCCAGAAATGTTTGAAGCTACTGACTGAATGAAAGGAGCTGGCATCTCACTCTCTTTGAATCTTCTTTATCATGCTAGGATTAACAGGAAAAAGCAAAAAATTTCAGAATTGCACCGTGCAATGTGGAGATATTACTGTTTGTGCATTTACAATATTCATTGATTTTTGCCATTGAAAAACATGTTTTTCATATACCAGAAATGTTTGAAGCTACTGACTGAATGAAAGGAGCTGGCATCTCACTCTCTTTGAATCTTCTTTATCATGCTAGGATTAACAGGAAAAAGCTAAAATTTCAGAATTGCACCGTGCAATGTGGAGATATTACTGTTTGTGCATTTACAATATTCATTGATTTTTGCCATTGAAAAACGTCCAGAAATGTTTGAAGCTACTGACTGAATGAAAGGAGCTGGCATCTCACTCTCTTTGAATCTTCTTTATCATGCTAGGATTAACAGGAAAAAGCTAAAAATTTCAGA
>NW_027371081.1:0-30877 GCF_046119375.1 Phyllobates terribilis | reverse complement strand
TCTCTTTGAATCTTCTTTATCATGCTAGGATTAACAGGAAAAAGCAAAAAATTTCAGAATTGCACCTTGCAATGTGGAGATATTACTGTTTGTGCATTTACAATATTCATTGATTTTTGCCATTGAAAAACGTCCAGAAATGTTTGAAGCTACTGACTGAATGAAAGGAGCTGGCATCTCACTCTCTTTGAATCTTCTTTATCATGCTAGGATTAACAGGAAAAAGCAAAAAATTTCAGAATTGCACCTTGCAATGTGGAGATATTACTGTTTGTGCATTTACAATATTCATTGATTTTTGCCATTGAAAAACATGTTTTTCATATACCAGAAATGTTTGAAGCTACTGACTGAATGAAAGGAGCTGGCATCTCACTCTCTTTGAATCTTCTTTATCATGCTAGGATTAACAGGAAAAAGCAAAAAATTTCAGAATTGCACCTTGCAATGTGGAGATATTACTGTTTGTGCATTTACAATACTCATTGATTTTTGCCATTGAAAAACATGTTTTTCATATACCAGAAATGTTTGAAGCTACTGACTGAATGAAAGGAGCTGGCATCTCACTCTCTTTGAATCTTCTTTATCATGCTAGGATTAACAGGAAAAAGCTAAAAATTTCAGAATTGCACCGTGCAATGTGGAGATATTACTGTTTGTGCATTTACAATATTCATTGATTTTTGCCATTGAAAAACATGTTTTTCAAATACCAGAAATGTTTGAAGCTTCTGACTGAATGAAAGGAGCTGGCATCTCACTCTCTTTGAATCTTCTTTATCATGCTAGGATTAGCAGGAAAAAGCAAAAAAATTCAGAATTGCACCTTGCAATGTGGAGATATTACTGTTTGTGCATTTACAATATTCATTGATTTTTGCCATTGAAAAACATGTTTTTCATATACCAGAAATGTTTGAAGCTACTGACTGAATGAAAGGAGCTGGCATCTCACTCTCTTTGAATCTTCTTTATCATGCTAGGATTAACAGGAAAAAGCTAAAAATTTCAGAATTGCACCGTGCAATGTGGAGATATTACTGTTTGTGCATTTACAATATTCATTGATTTTTGCCATTGAAAAACATGTTTTTCATATACCAGAAATGTTTGAAGCTACTGACTGAATGAAAGGAGCTGGCATCTCACTCTCTTTGAATCTTCTTTATCATGCTAGGATTAGCAGGAAAAAGCAAAAAATTTCAGAATTGCACCTTGCAATGTGGAGATATTACTGTTTGTGCATTTACAATATTCATTGATTTTTGCCATTGAAAAACATGTTTTTCATATACCAGAAATGTTTGAAGCTACTGACTGAATGAAAGGAGCTGGCATCTCACTCTCTTTGAATCTTCTTTATCATGCTAGGATTAACAGGAAAAAGCTAAAAATTTCAGAATTGCACCGTGCAATGTGGAGATATTACTGTTTGTGCATTTACAATATTCATTGATTTTTGCCATTGAAAAACATGTTTTTCATATACCAGAAATGTTTGAAGCTACTGACTGAATGAAAGGAGCTGGCATCTCACTCTCTTTGAATCTTCTTTATCATGCTAGGATTAGCAGGAAAAAGCAAAAAATTTCAGAATTGCACCTTGCAATGTGGAGATATTACTGTTTGTGCATTTACAATATTCATTGATTTTTGCCATTGAAAAACATGTTTTTCATATACCAGAAATGTTTGAAGCTACTGACTGAATGAAAGGAGCTGGCATCTCACTCTCTTTGAATCTTCTTTATCATGCTAGGATTAACAGGAAAAAGCTAAAAATTTCAGAATTGCACCGTGCAATGTGGAGATATTACTGTTTGTGCATTTACAATATTCATTGATTTTTGCCATTGAAAAACATGTTTTTCATATACCAGAAATGTTTGAAGCTACTGACTGAATGAAAGGAGCTGGCATCTCACTCTCTTTGAATCTTCTTTATCATGCTAGGATTAGCAGGAAAAAGCAAAAAATTTCAGAATTGCACCTTGCAATGTGGAGATATTACTGTTTGTGCATTTACAATATTCATTGATTTTTGCCATTGAAAAACATGTTTTTCATATACCAGAAATGTTTGAAGCTACTGACTGAATGAAAGGAGCTGGCATCTCACTCTCTTTGAATCTTCTTTATCATGCTAGGATTAACAGGAAAAAGCAAAAAATTTCAGAATTGCACCTTGCAATGTGGAGATATTACTGTTTGTGCATTTACAATATTCATTGATTTTTGCCATTGAAAAACATGTTTTTCATATACCAGAAATGTTTGAAGCTACTGACTGAATGAAAGGAGCTGGCATCTCACTCTCTTTGAATCTTCTTTATCATGCTAGGATTAACAGGAAAAAGCTAAAAATTTCAGAATTGCACCGTGCAATGTGGAGATATTACTGTTTGTGCATTTACAATATTCATTGATTTTTGCCATTGAAAAACATGTTTTTCATATACCAGAAATGTTTCAAGCTACTGACTGAATGAAAGGAGCTGGCATCTCACTCTCTTTGAATCTTCTTTATCATGCTAGGATTAGCAGGAAAAAGCAAAAAATTTCAGAATTGCACCTTGCAATGTGGAGATATTACTGTTTGTGCATTTACAATATTCATTGATTTTTGCCATTGAAAAACATGTTTTTCATATACCAGAAATGTTTGAAGCTACTGACTGAATGAAAGGAGCTGGCATCTCACTCTCTTTGAATCTTCTTTATCATGCTAGGATTAACAGGAAAAAGCTAAAAATTTCAGAATTGCACCGTGCAATGTGGAGATATTACTGTTTGTGCATTTACAATATTCATTGATTTTTGCCATTGAAAAACATGTTTTTCATATACCAGAAATGTTTGAAGCTACTGACTGAATGAAAGGAGCTGGCATCTCACTCTCTTTGAATCTTCTTTATCATGCTAGGATTAGCAGGAAAAAGCAAAAAATTTCAGAATTGCACCTTGCAATGTGGAGATATTACTGTTTGTGCATTTACAATATTCATTCATTTTTGCCATTGAAAAACATGTTTTTCATATACCAGAAATGTTTGAAGCTACTGACTGAATGAAAGGAGCTGGCATCTCACTCTCTTTGAATCTTCTTTATCATGCTAGGATTAACAGGAAAAAGCAAAAAATTTCAGAATTGCACCTTGCAATGTGGAGATATTACTGTTTGTGCATTTACAATATTCATTGATTTTTGCCATTGAAAAACATGTTTTTCATATACCAGAAATGTTTGAAGCTACTGACTGAATGAAAGGAGCTGGCATCTCACTCTCTTTGAATCTTCTTTATCATGCTAGGATTAACAGGAAAAAGCTAAAAATTTCAGAATTGCACCGTGCAATGTGGAGATATTACTGTTTGTGCATTTACAATATTCATTGATTTTTGCCATTGAAAAACATGTTTTTCATATACCAGAAATGTTTGAAGCTAATGACTGAATGAAAGGAGCTGGCATCTCACTCTCTTTGAATCTTCTTTATCATGCTAGGATTAACAGGAAAAAGCTAAAAATTTCAGAATTGCACCGTGCAATGTGGAGATATTACTGTTTGTGCATTTACAATATTCATTGATTTTTGCCATTGAAAAACATGTTTTTCATATACCAGAAATGTTTGAAGCTACTGACTGAATGAAAGGAGCTGGCATCTCACTCTCTTTGAATCTTCTTTATCATGCTAGGATTAACAGGACAAAGCTAAAAATTTCAGAATTGCACCGTGCAATGTGGAGATATTACTGTTTGTGCATTTACAATATTCATTGATTTTTGCCATTGAAAAACATGTTTTTCATATACCAGAAATGTTTGAAGCTACTGACTGAATGAAAGGAGCTGGCATCTCACTCTCTTTGAATCTTCTTTATCATGCTAGGATTAGCAGGAAAAAGCAAAAAATTTCAGAATTGCACCTTGCAATGTGGAGATATTACTGTTTGTGCATTTACAATATTCATTGATTTTTGCCATTGAAAAACATGTTTTTCATATACCAGAAATGTTTGAAGCTACTGACTGAATGAAAGGAGCTGGCATCTCACTCTCTTTGAATCTTCTTTATCATGCTAGGATTAGCAGGAAAAAGCAAAAAATTTCAGAATTGCACCTTGCAATGTGGAGATATTACTGTTTGTGCATTTACAATATTCATTGATTTTTGCCATTGAAAAACATGTTTTTCATATACCAGAAATGTTTGAAGCTACTGACTGAATGAAAGGAGCTGGCATCTCACTCTCTTTGAATCTTCTTTATCATGCTAGGATTAACAGGAAAAAGCTAAAAATTTCATTATTGCACCGTGCAATGTGGAGATATTACTGTTTGTGCATTTACAATATTCATTGATTTTTGCCATTGAAAAACATGTTTTTCATATACCAGAAATGTTTGAAGCTACTGACTGAATGAAAGGAGCTGGCATCTCACTCTCTTTGAATCTTCTTTATCATGCTAGGATTAGCAGGAAAAAGCAAAAAATTTCAGAATTGCACCTTGCAATGTGGAGATATTACTGTTTGTGCATTTACAATATTCATTGATTTTTGCCATTGAAAAACATGTTTTTCATATACCAGAAATGTTTGAAGCTACTGACTGAATGAAAGGAGCTGGCATCTCACTCTCTTTGAATCTTCTTTATCATGCTAGGATTAACAGGAAAAAGCTAAAAATTTCAGAATTGCACCGTGCAATGTGGAGATATTACTGTTTGTGCATTTACAATATTCATTGATTTTTGCCATTGAAAAACATGTTTTTCATATACCAGAAATGTTTGAAGCTACTGACTGAATGAAAGGAGCTGGCATCTCACTCTCTTTGAATCTTCTTTATCATGCTAGGATTAGCAGGAAAAAGCAAAAAATTTCAGAATTGCACCTTGCAATGTGGAGATATTACTGTTTGTGCATTTACAATATTCATTGATTTTTGCCATTGAAAAACATGTTTTTCATATACCAGAAATGTTTGAAGCTACTGACTGAATGAAAGGAGCTGGCATCTCACTCTCTTTGAATCTTCTTTATCATGCTAGGATTAACAGGAAAAAGCAAAAAATTTCAGAATTGCACCTTGCAATGTGGAGATATTACTGTTTGTGCATTTACAATATTCATTGATTTTTGCCATTGAAAAACATGTTTTTCATATACCAGAAATGTTTGAAGCTACTGACTGAATGAAAGGAGCTGGCATCTCACTCTCTTTGAATCTTCTTTATCATGCTAGGATTAACAGGACAAAGCTAAAAATTTCAGAATTGCACCGTGCAATGTGGAGATATTACTGTTTGTGCATTTACAATATTCATTGATTTTTGCCATTGAAAAACATGTTTTTCATATACCAGAAATGTTTGAAGCTACTGACTGAATGAAAGGAGCTGGCATCTCACTCTCTTTGAATCTTCTTTATCATGCTAGGATTAGCAGGAAAAAGCAAAAAATTTCAGAATTGCACCTTGCAATGTGGAGATATTACTGTTTGTGCATTTACAATATTCATTGATTTTTGCCATTGAAAAACATGTTTTTCATATACCAGAAATGTTTGAAGCTACTGACTGAATGAAAGGAGCTGGCATCTCACTCTCTTTGAATCTTCTTTATCATGCTAGGATTAGCAGGAAAAAGCAAAAAATTTCAGAATTGCACCTTGCAATGTGGAGATATTACTGTTTGTGCATTTACAATATTCATTGATTTTTGCCATTGAAAAACATGTTTTTCATATACCAGAAATGTTTGAAGCTACTGACTGAATGAAAGGAGCTGGCATCTCACTCTCTTTGAATCTTCTTTATCATGCTAGGATTAACAGGAAAAAGCAAAAAATTTCAGAATTGCACCTTGCAATGTGGAGATATTACTGTTTGTGCATTTACAATATTCATTGATTTTTGCCATTGAAAAACATGTTTTTCATATACCAGAAATGTTTGAAGCTACTGACTGAATGAAAGGAGCTGGCATCTCACTCTCTTTGAATCTTCTTTATCATGCTAGGATTAGCAGGAAAAAGCAAAAAATTTCAGAATTGCACCTTGCAATGTGGAGATATTACTGTTTGTGCATTTACAATATTCATTGATTTTTGCCATTGAAAAACATTTTTTTCATATACCAGAAATGTTTGAAGCTACTGACTGAATGAAAGGAGCTGGCATCTCACTCTCTTTGAATCTTCTTTATCATGCTAGGATTAACAGGAAAAAGCTAAAAATTTCAGAATTGCACCGTGCAATGTGGAGATATTACTGTTTGTGCATTTACAATATTCATTGATTTTTGCCATTGAAAAACGTTTTTCATATACCAGAAATGTTTGAAGCTACTGACTGAATGAAAGGAGCTGGCATCTCACTCTCTTTGAATCTTCTTTATCATGCTAGGATTAGCAGGAAAAAGCAAAAAATTTCAGAATTGCACCTTGCAATGTGGAGATATTACTGTTTGTGCATTTACAATATTCATTGATTTTTGCCATTGAAAAACATGTTTTTCATATACCAGAAATGTTTGAAGCTACTGACTGAATGAAAGGAGCTGGCATCTCACTCTCTTTGAATCTTCTTTATCATGCTAGGATTAACAGGAAAAAGCAAAAAATTTCAGAATTGCACCTTGCAATGTGGAGATATTACTGTTTGTGCATTTACAATATTCATTGATTTTTGCCATTGAAAAACATGTTTTTCATATACCAGAAATGTTTGAAGCTACTGACTGAATGAAAGGAGCTGGCATCTCACTCTCTTTGAATCTTCTTTATCATGCTAGGATTAACAGGAAAAAGCTAAAAATTTCAGAATTGCACCGTGCAATGTGGAGATATTACTGTTTGTGCATTTACAATATTCATTGATTTTTGCCATTGAAAAACATGTTTTTCATATACCAGAAATGTTTGAAGCTACTGACTGAATGAAAGGAGCTGGCATCTCACTCTCTTTGAATCTTCTTTATCATGCTAGGATTAACAGGAAAAAGCAAAAAATTTCAGAATTGCACCTTGCAATGTGGAGATATTACTGTTTGTGCATTTACAATATTCATTGATTTTTGCCATTGAAAAACATGTTTTTCATATACCAGAAATGTTTGAAGCTACTGACTGAATGAAAGGAGCTGGCATCTCACTCTCTTTGAATCTTCTTTATCATGCTAGGATTAACAGGAAAAAGCTAAAAATTTCAGAATTGCACCTTGCAATGTGGAGATATTACTGTTTGTGCATTTACAATATTCATTGATTTTCGCCATTGAAAAACATGTTTTTCATATACCAGAAATGTTTGAAGCTTCTGACTGAATGAAAGGAGCTGGCATCTCACTCTCTTTGAATCTTCTTTATCATGCTAGGATTAGCAGGAAAAAGCAAAAAAATTCAGAATTGCACCTTGCAATGTGGAGATATTACTGTTTGTGCATTTACAATATTCATTGATTTTTGCCATTGAAAAACATGTTTTTCATATACCAGAAATGTTTGAAGCTACTGACTGAATGAAAGGAGCTGGCATCTCACTCTCTTTGAATCTTCTTTATCATGCTAGGATTAACAGGAAAAAGCTAAAAATTTCAGAATTGCACCGTGCAATGTGGAGATATTACTGTTTGTGCATTTACAATATTCATTGATTTTTGCCATTGAAAAACATGTTTTTCATATACCAGAAATGTTTGAAGCTACTGACTGAATGAAAGGAGCTGGCATCTCACTCTCTTTGAATCTTCTTTATCATGCTAGGATTAGCAGGAAAAAGCAAAAAATTTCAGAATTGCACCTTGCAATGTGGAGATATTACTGTTTGTGCATTTACAATATTCATTGATTTTTGCCATTGAAAAACATGTTTTTCATATACCAGAAATGTTTGAAGCTACTGACTGAATGAAAGGAGCTGGCATCTCACTCTCTTTGAATCTTCTTTATCATGCTAGGATTAACAGGAAAAAGCAAAAAATTTCAGAATTGCACCTTGCAATGTGGAGATATTACTGTTTGTGCATTTACAATATTCATTGATTTTTGCCATTGAAAAACATGTTTTTCATATACCAGAAATGTTTGAAGCTACTGACTGAATGAAAGGAGCTGGCATCTCACTCTCTTTGAATCTTCTTTATCATGCTAGGATTAACAGGAAAAAGCTAAAAATTTCAGAATTGCACCGTGCAATGTGGAGATATTACTGTTTGTGCATTTACAATATTCATTGATTTTTGCCATTGAAAAACATGTTTTTCATATACCAGAAATGTTTGAAGCTACTGACTGAATGAAAGGAGCTGGCATCTCACTCTCTTTGAATCTTCTTTATCATGCTAGGATTAACAGGAAAAAGCAAAAAATTTCAGAATTGCACCTTGCAATGTGGAGATATTACTGTTTGTGCATTTACAATACTCATTGATTTTTGCCATTGAAAAACATGTTTTTCATATACCAGAAATGTTTGAAGCTACTGACTGAATGAAAGGAGCTGGCATCTCACTCTCTTTGAATCTTCTTTATCATGCTAGGATTAACAGGAAAAAGCTAAAAATTTCAGAATTGCACCGTGCAATGTGGAGATATTACTGTTTGTGCATTTACAATATTCATTGATTTTTGCCATTGAAAAACATGTTTTTCATATACCAGAAATGTTTGAAGCTTCTGACTGAATGAAAGGAGCTGGCATCTCACTCTCTTTGAATCTTCTTTATCATGCTAGGATTAGCAGGAAAAAGCAAAAAAATTCAGAATTGCACCTTGCAATGTGGAGATATTACTGTTTGTGCATTTACAATATTCATTGATTTTTGCCATTGAAAAACATGTTTTTCATATACCAGAAATGTTTGAAGCTACTGACTGAATGAAAGGAGCTGGCATCTCACTCTCTTTGAATCTTCTTTATCATGCTAGGATTAACAGGAAAAAGCTAAAAATTTCAGAATTGCACCGTGCAATGTGGAGATATTACTGTTTGTGCATTTACAATATTCATTGATTTTTGCCATTGAAAAACATGTTTTTCATATACCAGAAATGTTTGAAGCTACTGACTGAATGAAAGGAGCTGGCATCTCACTCTCTTTGAATCTTCTTTATCATGCTAGGATTAGCAGGAAAAAGCAAAAAATTTCAGAATTGCACCTTGCAATGTGGAGATATTACTGTTTGTGCATTTACAATATTCATTGATTTTTGCCATTGAAAAACATGTTTTTCATATACCAGAAATGTTTGAAGCTACTGACTGAATGAAAGGAGCTGGCATCTCACTCTCTTTGAATCTTCTTTATCATGCTAGGATTAACAGGAAAAAGCTAAAAATTTCAGAATTGCACCGTGCAATGTGGAGATATTACTGTTTGTGCATTTACAATATTCATTGATTTTTGCCATTGAAAAACATGTTTTTCATATACCAGAAATGTTTGAAGCTAATGACTGAATGAAAGGAGCTGGCATCTCACTCTCTTTGAATCTTCTTTATCATGCTAGGATTAACAGGAAAAAGCTAAAAATTTCAGAATTGCACCGTGCAATGTGGAGATATTACTGTTTGTGCATTTACAATATTCATTGATTTTTGCCATTGAAAAACATGTTTTTCATATACCAGAAATGTTTGAAGCTACTGACTGAATGAAAGGAGCTGGCATCTCACTCTCTTTGAATCTTCTTTATCATGCTAGGATTAACAGGACAAAGCTAAAAATTTCAGAATTGCACCGTGCAATGTGGAGATATTACTGTTTGTGCATTTACAATATTCATTGATTTTTGCCATTGAAAAACATGTTTTTCATATACCAGAAATGTTTGAAGCTACTGACTGAATGAAAGGAGCTGGCATCTCACTCTCTTTGAATCTTCTTTATCATGCTAGGATTAGCAGGAAAAAGCAAAAAATTTCAGAATTGCACCTTGCAATGTGGAGATATTACTGTTTGTGCATTTACAATATTCATTGATTTTTGCCATTGAAAAACATGTTTTTCATATACCAGAAATGTTTGAAGCTACTGACTGAATGAAAGGAGCTGGCATCTCACTCTCTTTGAATCTTCTTTATCATGCTAGGATTAGCAGGAAAAAGCAAAAAATTTCAGAATTGCACCTTGCAATGTGGAGATATTACTGTTTGTGCATTTACAATATTCATTGATTTTTGCCATTGAAAAACATGTTTTTCATATACCAGAAATGTTTGAAGCTACTGACTGAATGAAAGGAGCTGGCATCTCACTCTCTTTGAATCTTCTTTATCATGCTAGGATTAACAGGAAAAAGCAAAAAATTTCAGAATTGCACCTTGCAATGTGGAGATATTACTGTTTGTGCATTTACAATATTCATTGATTTTTGCCATTGAAAAACATGTTTTTCATATACCAGAAATGTTTGAAGCTACTGACTGAATGAAAGGAGCTGGCATCTCACTCTCTTTGAATCTTCTTTATCATGCTAGGATTAGCAGGAAAAAGCAAAAAATTTCAGAATTGCACCTTGCAATGTGGAGATATTACTGTTTGTGCATTTACAATATTCATTGATTTTTGCCATTGAAAAACATTTTTTTCATATACCAGAAATGTTTGAAGCTACTGACTGAATGAAAGGAGCTGGCATCTCACTCTCTTTGAATCTTCTTTATCATGCTAGGATTAACAGGAAAAAGCTAAAAATTTCAGAATTGCACCGTGCAATGTGGAGATATTACTGTTTGTGCATTTACAATATTCATTGATTTTTGCCATTGAAAAACGTTTTTCATATACCAGAAATGTTTGAAGCTACTGACTGAATGAAAGGAGCTGGCATCTCACTCTCTTTGAATCTTCTTTATCATGCTAGGATTAGCAGGAAAAAGCAAAAAATTTCAGAATTGCACCTTGCAATGTGGAGATATTACTGTTTGTGCATTTACAATATTCATTGATTTTTGCCATTGAAAAACATGTTTTTCATATACCAGAAATGTTTGAAGCTACTGACTGAATGAAAGGAGCTGGCATCTCACTCTCTTTGAATCTTCTTTATCATGCTAGGATTAACAGGAAAAAGCAAAAAATTTCAGAATTGCACCTTGCAATGTGGAGATATTACTGTTTGTGCATTTACAATATTCATTGATTTTTGCCATTGAAAAACATGTTTTTCATATACCAGAAATGTTTGAAGCTACTGACTGAATGAAAGGAGCTGGCATCTCACTCTCTTTGAATCTTCTTTATCATGCTAGGATTAACAGGAAAAAGCTAAAAATTTCAGAATTGCACCGTGCAATGTGGAGATATTACTGTTTGTGCATTTACAATATTCATTGATTTTTGCCATTGAAAAACATGTTTTTCATATACCAGAAATGTTTGAAGCTACTGACTGAATGAAAGGAGCTGGCATCTCACTCTCTTTGAATCTTCTTTATCATGCTAGGATTAACAGGAAAAAGCAAAAAATTTCAGAATTGCACCTTGCAATGTGGAGATATTACTGTTTGTGCATTTACAATATTCATTGATTTTTGCCATTGAAAAACATGTTTTTCATATACCAGAAATGTTTGAAGCTACTGACTGAATGAAAGGAGCTGGCATCTCACTCTCTTTGAATCTTCTTTATCATGCTAGGATTAACAGGAAAAAGCTAAAAATTTCAGAATTGCACCTTGCAATGTGGAGATATTACTGTTTGTGCATTTACAATATTCATTGATTTTCGCCATTGAAAAACATGTTTTTCATATACCAGAAATGTTTGAAGCTTCTGACTGAATGAAAGGAGCTGGCATCTCACTCTCTTTGAATCTTCTTTATCATGCTAGGATTAGCAGGAAAAAGCAAAAAAATTCAGAATTGCACCTTGCAATGTGGAGATATTACTGTTTGTGCATTTACAATATTCATTGATTTTTGCCATTGAAAAACATGTTTTTCATATACCAGAAATGTTTGAAGCTACTGACTGAATGAAAGGAGCTGGCATCTCACTCTCTTTGAATCTTCTTTATCATGCTAGGATTAACAGGAAAAAGCTAAAAATTTCAGAATTGCACCGTGCAATGTGGAGATATTACTGTTTGTGCATTTACAATATTCATTGATTTTTGCCATTGAAAAACATGTTTTTCATATACCAGAAATGTTTGAAGCTACTGACTGAATGAAAGGAGCTGGCATCTCACTCTCTTTGAATCTTCTTTATCATGCTAGGATTAGCAGGAAAAAGCAAAAAATTTCAGAATTGCACCTTGCAATGTGGAGATATTACTGTTTGTGCATTTACAATATTCATTGATTTTTGCCATTGAAAAACATGTTTTTCATATACCAGAAATGTTTGAAGCTACTGACTGAATGAAAGGAGCTGGCATCTCACTCTCTTTGAATCTTCTTTATCATGCTAGGATTAACAGGAAAAAGCAAAAAATTTCAGAATTGCACCTTGCAATGTGGAGATATTACTGTTTGTGCATTTACAATATTCATTGATTTTTGCCATTGAAAAACATGTTTTTCATATACCAGAAATGTTTGAAGCTACTGACTGAATGAAAGGAGCTGGCATCTCACTCTCTTTGAATCTTCTTTATCATGCTAGGATTAACAGGAAAAAGCTAAAAATTTCAGAATTGCACCGTGCAATGTGGAGATATTACTGTTTGTGCATTTACAATATTCATTGATTTTTGCCATTGAAAAACATGTTTTTCATATACCAGAAATGTTTGAAGCTACTGACTGAATGAAAGGAGCTGGCATCTCACTCTCTTTGAATCTTCTTTATCATGCTAGGATTAACAGGAAAAAGCAAAAAATTTCAGAATTGCACCTTGCAATGTGGAGATATTACTGTTTGTGCATTTACAATACTCATTGATTTTTGCCATTGAAAAACATGTTTTTCATATACCAGAAATGTTTGAAGCTACTGACTGAATGAAAGGAGCTGGCATCTCACTCTCTTTGAATCTTCTTTATCATGCTAGGATTAACAGGAAAAAGCTAAAAATTTCAGAATTGCACCGTGCAATGTGGAGATATTACTGTTTGTGCATTTACAATATTCATTGATTTTTGCCATTGAAAAACATGTTTTTCATATACCAGAAATGTTTGAAGCTTCTGACTGAATGAAAGGAGCTGGCATCTCACTCTCTTTGAATCTTCTTTATCATGCTAGGATTAGCAGGAAAAAGCAAAAAAATTCAGAATTGCACCTTGCAATGTGGAGATATTACTGTTTGTGCATTTACAATATTCATTGATTTTTGCCATTGAAAAACATGTTTTTCATATACCAGAAATGTTTGAAGCTACTGACTGAATGAAAGGAGCTGGCATCTCACTCTCTTTGAATCTTCTTTATCATGCTAGGATTAACAGGAAAAAGCTAAAAATTTCAGAATTGCACCGTGCAATGTGGAGATATTACTGTTTGTGCATTTACAATATTCATTGATTTTTGCCATTGAAAAACATGTTTTTCATATACCAGAAATGTTTGAAGCTACTGACTGAATGAAAGGAGCTGGCATCTCACTCTCTTTGAATCTTCTTTATCATGCTAGGATTAGCAGGAAAAAGCAAAAAATTTCAGAATTGCACCTTGCAATGTGGAGATATTACTGTTTGTGCATTTACAATATTCATTGATTTTTGCCATTGAAAAACATGTTTTTCATATACCAGAAATGTTTGAAGCTACTGACTGAATGAAAGGAGCTGGCATCTCACTCTCTTTGAATCTTCTTTATCATGCTAGGATTAACAGGAAAAAGCTAAAAATTTCAGAATTGCACCGTGCAATGTGGAGATATTACTGTTTGTGCATTTACAATATTCATTGATTTTTGCCATTGAAAAACATGTTTTTCATATACCAGAAATGTTTGAAGCTACTGACTGAATGAAAGGAGCTGGCATCTCACTCTCTTTGAATCTTCTTTATCATGCTAGGATTAGCAGGAAAAAGCAAAAAATTTCAGAATTGCACCTTGCAATGTGGAGATATTACTGTTTGTGCATTTACAATATTCATTGATTTTTGCCATTGAAAAACATGTTTTTCATATACCAGAAATGTTTGAAGCTACTGACTGAATGAAAGGAGCTGGCATCTCACTCTCTTTGAATATTCTTTATCATGCTAGGATTAACAGGAAAAAGCTAAAAATTTCAGAATTGCACCGTGCAATGTGGAGATATTACTGTTTGTGCATTTACAATATTCATTGATTTTTGCCATTGAAAAACATGTTTTTCATATACCAGAAATGTTTGAAGCTACTGACTGAATGAAAGGAGCTGGCATCTCACTCTCTTTGAATCTTCTTTATCATGCTAGGATTAACAGGAAAAAGCTAAAAATTTCAGAATTGCACCGTGCAATGAGGAGATATTACTGTTTGTGCATTTACAATATTCATTGATTTTTGCCATTGAAAAACATGTTTTTCATATACCAGAAATGTTTGAAGCTACTGACTGAATGAAAGGAGCTGGCATCTCACTCTCTTTGAATCTTTATCATGCTAGGATTAACAGGAAAAAGCTAAAAATTTCAGAATTGCACCGTGCAATGTGGAGATATTACTGTTTGTGCATTTACAATATTCATTGATTTTTGCCATTGAAAAACATGTTTTTCATATACCAGAAATGTTTGAAGCTACTGACTGAATGAAAGGAGCTGGCATCTCACTCTCTTTGAATCTTCTTTATCATGCTAGGATTAACAGGAAAAAGCAAAAAATTTCAGAATTGCACCTTGCAATGTGGAGATATTACTGTTTGTGCATTTACAATATTCATTGATTTTTGCCATTGAAAAACGTCCAGAAATGTTTGAAGCTACTGACTGAATGAAAGGAGCTGGCATCTCACTCTCTTTGAATCTTCTTTATCATGCTAGGATTAACAGGAAAAAGCTAAAAATTTCAGAATTGCATCGTGCAATGTGGAGATATTACTGTTTGTGCATTTACAATATTCATTGATTTTTGCCATTGAAAAACATGTTTTTCATATACCAGAAATGTTTGAAGCTACTGACTGAATGAAAGGAGCTGGCATCTCACTCTCTTTGAATCTTCTTTATCATGCTAGGATTAGCAGGAAAAAGCAAAAAATTTCAGAATTGCACCTTGCAATGTGGAGATATTACTGTTTGTGCATTTACAATATTCATTGATTTTTGCCATTGAAAAACATGTTTTTCATATACCAGAAATGTTTGAAGCTACTGACTGAATGAAAGGAGCTGGCATCTCACTCTCTTTGAATCTTCTTTATCATGCTAGGATTAACAAAAAAAAGCAAAAAATTTCAGAATTGCACCTTGCAATGTGGAGATATTACTGTTTGTGCATTTACAATATTCATTGATTTTTGCCATTGAAAAACATGTTTTTCATATACCAGAAATGTTTGAAGCTACTGACTGAATGAAAGGAGCTGGCATCTCACTCTCTTTGAATCTTCTTTATCATGCTAGGATTAACAGGAAAAAGCAAAAAATTTCAGAATTGCACCTTGCAATGTGGAGATATTACTGTTTGTGCATTTACAATATTCATTGATTTTTGCCATTGAAAAACGTCCAGAAATGTTTGAAGCTACTGACTGAATGAAAGGAGCTGGCATCTCACTCTCTTTGAATCTTATTTATCATGCTAGGATTAACAGGAAAAAGCTAAAAATTTCAGAATTGCACCGTGCAATGTGGAGATATTACTGTTTGTGCATTTACAATATTCATTGATTTTTGCCATTGAAAAACATGTTTTTCATATACCAGAAATGTTTGAAGCTACTGACTGAATGAAAGGAGCTGGCATCTCACTCTCTTTGAATCTTCTTTATCATGCTAGGATTAGCAGGAAAAAGCAAAAAATTTCAGAATTGCACCTTGCAATGTGGAGATATTACTGTTTGTGCATTTACAATATTCATTGATTTTTGCCATTGAAAAACGTCCAGAAATGTTTGAAGCTACTGACTGAATGAAAGGAGCTGGCATCTCACTCTCTTTGAATCTTCTTTATCATGCTAGGATTAGCAGGAAAAAGCAAAAAATTTCCGAATTGCACCTTGCAATGTGGAGATATTACTGTTTGTGCATTTACAATATTCATTGATTTTTGCCATTGAAAAACATGTTTTTCATATACCAGAAATGTTTGAAGCTACTGACTGAATGAAAGGAGCTGGCATCTCACTCTCTTTGAATCTTCTTTATCATGCTAGGATTAGCAGGATAAAGCAAAAAATTTCAGAATTGCACCTTGCAATGTGGAGATATTACTGTTTGTGCATTTACAATATTCATTGATTTTTGCCATTGAAAAACATGTTTTTCATATACCAGAAATGTTTGAAGCTACTGACTGAATGAAAGGAGCTGGCATCTCACTCTCTTTGAATCTTCTTTATCATGCTAGGATTAACAGGAAAAAGCAAAAAATTTCAGAATTGCACCTTGCAATGTGGAGATATTACTGTTTGTGCATTTACAATATTCATTGATTTTTGCCATTGAAAAACGTCCAGAAATGTTTGAAGCTACTGACTGAATGAAAGGAGCTGGCATCTCACTCTCTTTGAATCTTCTTTATCATGCTAGGATTAGCAGGAAAAAGCAAAAAATTTCAGAATTGCACCTTGCAATGTGGAGATATTACTGTTTGTGCATTTACAATATTCATTGATTTTTGCCATTGAAAAACATGTTTTTCATATACCAGAAATGTTTGAAGCTACTGACTGAATGAAAGGAGCTGGCATCTCACTCTCTTTGAATCTTCTTTATCATGCTAGGATTAACAGGAAAAAGCTAAAAATTTCAGAATTGCACCGTGCAATGTGGAGATATTACTGTTTGTGCATTTACAATATTCATTGATTTTTGCCATTGAAAAACATGTTTTTCATATACCAGAAATGTTTGAAGCTACTGACTGAATGAAAGGAGCTGGCATCTCACTCTCTTTGAATCTTCTTTATCATGCTAGGATTAGCAGGAAAAAGCAAAAAATTTCAGAATTGCACCTTGCAATGTGGAGATATTACTGTTTGTGCATTTACAATATTCATTGATTTTTGCCATTGAAAAACATGTTTTTCATATACCAGAAATGTTTGAAGCTACTGACTGAATGAAAGGAGCTGGCATCTCACTCTCTTTGAATCTTCTTTATCATGCTAGGATTAACAGGAAAAAGCAAAAAATTTCAGAATTGCACCTTGCAATGTGGAGATATTACTGTTTGTGCATTTACAATATTCATTGATTTTTGCCATTGAAAAACATGTTTTTCATATACCAGAAATGTTTGAAGCTACTGACTGAATGAAAGGAGCTGGCATCTCACTCTCTTTGAATCTTCTTTATCATGCTAGGATTAACAGGAAAAAGCAAAAAATTTCAGAATTGCACCTTGCAATGTGGAGATATTACTGTTTGTGCATTTACAATATTCATTGATTTTTGCCATTGAAAAACGTCCAGAAATGTTTGAAGCTACTGACTGAATGAAAGGAGCTGGCATCTCACTCTCTTTGAATCTTCTTTATCATGCTAGGATTAAGAGGAAAAAGCAAAAAATTTCTGAATTGCACCTTGCAATGTGGAGATATTACTGTTTGTGCATTTACAATATTCATTGATTTTTGCCATTGAAAAACGTCCAGAAATGTTTGAAGCTACTGACTGAATGAAAGGAGCTGGCATCTCACTCTCTTTGAATCTTCTTTATCATGCTAGGATTAGCAGGAAAAAGCAAAAAATTTCAGAATTGCACCTTGCAATGTGGAGATATTACTGTTTGTGCATTTACAATATTCATTGATTTTTGCCATTGAAAAACGTTTTTCATATACCAGAAATGTTTGAAGCTACTGACTGAATGAAAGGAGCTGGCATCTCACTCTCTTTGAATCTTCTTTATCATGCTAGGATTAGCAGGAAAAAGCAAAAAATTTCAGAATTGCACCTTGCAATGTGGAGATATTACTGTTTGTGCATTTACAATATTCATTGATTTTTGCCATTGAAAAACATGTTTTTCATATACCAGAAATGTTTGAAGCTACTGACTGAATGAAAGGAGCTGGCATCTCACTCTCTTTGAATCTTCTTTATCATGCTAGGATTAACAGGAAAAAGCTAAAAATTTCAGAATTGCACCGTGCAATGTGGAGATATTACTGTTTGTGCATTTACAATATTCATTGATTTTTGCCATTGAAAAACATGTTTTTCATATACCAGAAATGTTTGAAGCTACTGACTGAATGAAAGGAGCTGGCATCTCACTCTCTTTGAATCTTCTTTATCATGCTAGGATTAACAGGAAAAAGCAAAAAATTTCAGAATTGCACCTTGCAATGTGGAGATATTACTGTTTGTGCATTTACAATACTCATTGATTTTTGCCATTGAAAAACATGTTTTTCATATACCAGAAATGTTTGAAGCTACTGACTGAATGAAAGGAGCTGGCATCTCACTCTCTTTGAATCTTCTTTATCATGCTAGGATTAACAGGAAAAAGCTAAAAATTTCAGAATTGCACCGTGCAATGTGGAGATATTACTGTTTGTGCATTTACAATATTCATTGATTTTTGCCATTGAAAAACATGTTTTTCATATACCAGAAATGTTTGAAGCTTCTGACTGAATGAAAGGAGCTGGCATCTCACTCTCTTTGAATCTTCTTTATCATGCTAGGATTAGCAGGAAAAAGCAAAAAAATTCAGAATTGCACCTTGCAATGTGGAGATATTACTGTTTGTGCATTTACAATATTCATTGATTTTTGCCATTGAAAAACATGTTTTTCATATACCAGAAATGTTTGAAGCTACTGACTGAATGAAAGGAGCTGGCATCTCACTCTCTTTGAATCTTCTTTATCATGCTAGGATTAACAGGAAAAAGCTAAAAATTTCAGAATTGCACCGTGCAATGTGGAGATATTACTGTTTGTGCATTTACAATATTCATTGATTTTTGCCATTGAAAAACATGTTTTTCATATACCAGAAATGTTTGAAGCTACTGACTGAATGAAAGGAGCTGGCATCTCACTCTCTTTGAATCTTCTTTATCATGCTAGGATTAGCAGGAAAAAGCAAAAAATTTCAGAATTGCACCTTGCAATGTGGAGATATTACTGTTTGTGCATTTACAATATTCATTGATTTTTGCCATTGAAAAACATGTTTTTCATATACCAGAAATGTTTGAAGCTACTGACTGAATGAAAGGAGCTGGCATCTCACTCTCTTTGAATCTTCTTTATCATGCTAGGATTAACAGGAAAAAGCTAAAAATTTCAGAATTGCACCGTGCAATGTGGAGATATTACTGTTTGTGCATTTACAATATTCATTGATTTTTGCCATTGAAAAACATGTTTTTCATATACCAGAAATGTTTGAAGCTACTGACTGAATGAAAGGAGCTGGCATCTCACTCTCTTTGAATCTTCTTTATCATGCTAGGATTAACAGGAAAAAGCAAAAAATTTCAGAATTGCACCTTGCAATGTGGAGATATTACTGTTTGTGCATTTACAATATTCATTGATTTTTGCCATTGAAAAACATGTTTTTCATATACCAGAAATGTTTGAAGCTACTGACTGAATGAAAGGAGCTGGCATCTCACTCTCTTTGAATCTTCTTTATCATGCTAGGATTAGCAGGAAAAAGCAAAAAATTTCAGAATTGCACCTTGCAATGTGGAGATATTACTGTTTGTGCATTTACAATATTCATTGATTTTTGCCATTGAAAAACATGTTTTTCATATACCAGAAATGTTTGAAGCTACTGACTGAATGAAAGGAGCTGGCATCTCACTCTCTTTGAATCTTCTTTATCATGCTAGGATTAACAGGAAAAAGCAAAAAATTTCAGAATTGCACCTTGCAATGTGGAGATATTACTGTTTGTGCATTTACAATATTCATTGATTTTTGCCATTGAAAAACATGTTTTTCATATACCAGAAATGTTTGAAGCTACTGACTGAATGAAAGGAGCTGGCATCTCACTCTCTTTGAATCTTTATCATGCTAGGATTAACAGGAAAAAGCTAAAAATTTCAGAATTGCACCGTGCAATGTGGAGATATTACTGTTTGTGCATTTACAATATTCATTGATTTTTGCCATTGAAAAACATGTTTTTCATATACCAGAAATGTTTGAAGCTACTGACTGAATGAAAGGAGCTGGCATCTCACTCTCTTTGAATCTTCTTTATCATGCTAGGATTAGCAGGAAAAAGCAAAAAATTTCTAATTGCACCTTGCAATGTGGAGATATTACTGTTTGTGCATTTACAATATTCATTGATTTTTGCCATTGAAAAACATGTTTTTCATATACCAGAAATGTTTGAAGCTACTGACTGAATGAAAGGAGCTGGCATCTCACTCTCTTTGAATCTTCTTTATCATGCTAGGATTAACAGGAAAAAGCTAAAAATTTCAGAATTGCACCGTGCAATGTGGAGATATTACTGTTTGTGCATTTACAATATTCATTGATTTTTGCCATTGAAAAACATGTTTTTCATATACCAGAAATGTTTGAAGCTACTGACTGAATGAAAGGAGCTGGCATCTCACTCTCTTTGAATCTTCTTTATCATGCTAGGATTAACAGGAAAAAGCAAAAAATTTCAGAATTGCACCTTGCAATGTGGAGATATTACTGTTTGTGCATTTACAATATTCATTGATTTTTGCCATTGAAAAACGTCCAGAAATGTTTGAAGCTACTGACTGAATGAAAGGAGCTGGCATCTCACTCTCTTTGAATCTTCTTTATCATGCTAGGATTAACAGGAAAAAGCTAAAAATTTCAGAATTGCATCGTGCAATGTGGAGATATTACTGTTTGTGCATTTACAATATTCATTGATTTTTGCCATTGAAAAACATGTTTTTCATATACCAGAAATGTTTGAAGCTACTGACTGAATGAAAGGAGCTGGCATCTCACTCTCTTTGAATCTTCTTTATCATGCTAGGATTAGCAGGAAAAAGCAAAAAATTTCAGAATTGCACCTTGCAATGTGGAGATATTACTGTTTGTGCATTTACAATATTCATTGATTTTTGCCATTGAAAAACATGTTTTTCATATACCAGAAATGTTTGAAGCTACTGACTGAATGAAAGGAGCTGGCATCTCACTCTCTTTGAATCTTCTTTATCATGCTAGGATTAACAAAAAAAAGCAAAAAATTTCAGAATTGCACCTTGCAATGTGGAGATATTACTGTTTGTGCATTTACAATATTCATTGATTTTTGCCATTGAAAAACATGTTTTTCATATACCAGAAATGTTTGAAGCTACTGACTGAATGAAAGGAGCTGGCATCTCACTCTCTTTGAATCTTCTTTATCATGCTAGGATTAACAGGAAAAAGCAAAAAATTTCAGAATTGCACCTTGCAATGTGGAGATATTACTGTTTGTGCATTTACAATATTCATTGATTTTTGCCATTGAAAAACGTCCAGAAATGTTTGAAGCTACTGACTGAATGAAAGGAGCTGGCATCTCACTCTCTTTGAATCTTATTTATCATGCTAGGATTAACAGGAAAAAGCTAAAAATTTCAGAATTGCACCGTGCAATGTGGAGATATTACTGTTTGTGCATTTACAATATTCATTGATTTTTGCCATTGAAAAACATGTTTTTCATATACCAGAAATGTTTGAAGCTACTGACTGAATGAAAGGAGCTGGCATCTCACTCTCTTTGAATCTTCTTTATCATGCTAGGATTAGCAGGAAAAAGCAAAAAATTTCAGAATTGCACCTTGCAATGTGGAGATATTACTGTTTGTGCATTTACAATATTCATTGATTTTTGCCATTGAAAAACATGTTTTTCATATACCAGAAATGTTTGAAGCTACTGACTGAATGAAAGGAGCTGGCATCTCACTCTCTTTGAATCTTCTTTATCATGCTAGGATTAACAGGAAAAAGCAAAAAATTTCAGAATTGCACCTTGCAATGTGGAGATATTACTGTTTGTGCATTTACAATATTCATTGATTTTTGCCATTGAAAAACATGTTTTTCATATACCAGAAATGTTTGAAGCTACTGACTGAATGAAAGGAGCTGGCATCTCACTCTCTTTGAATCTTCTTTATCATGCTAGGATTAACAGGAAAAAGCAAAAAATTTCAGAATTGCACCTTGCAATGTGGAGATATTACTGTTTGTGCATTTACAATATTCATTGATTTTTGCCATTGAAAAACGTCCAGAAATGTTTGAAGCTACTGACTGAATGAAAGGAGCTGGCATCTCACTCTCTTTGAATCTTCTTTATCATGCTAGGATTAGCAGGAAAAAGCAAAAAATTTCCGAATTGCACCTTGCAATGTGGAGATATTACTGTTTGTGCATTTACAATATTCATTGATTTTTGCCATTGAAAAACATGTTTTTCATATACCAGAAATGTTTGAAGCTACTGACTGAATGAAAGGAGCTGGCATCTCACTCTCTTTGAATCTTCTTTATCATGCTAGGATTAGCAGGATAAAGCAAAAAATTTCAGAATTGCACCTTGCAATGTGGAGATATTACTGTTTGTGCATTTACAATATTCATTGATTTTTGCCATTGAAAAACATGTTTTTCATATACCAGAAATGTTTGAAGCTACTGACTGAATGAAAGGAGCTGGCATCTCACTCTCTTTGAATCTTCTTTATCATGCTAGGATTAACAGGAAAAAGCAAAAAATTTCAGAATTGCACCTTGCAATGTGGAGATATTACTGTTTGTGCATTTACAATATTCATTGATTTTTGCCATTGAAAAACGTCCAGAAATGTTTGAAGCTACTGACTGAATGAAAGGAGCTGGCATCTCACTCTCTTTGAATCTTCTTTATCATGCTAGGATTAGCAGGAAAAAGCAAAAAATTTCAGAATTGCACCTTGCAATGTGGAGATATTACTGTTTGTGCATTTACAATATTCATTGATTTTTGCCATTGAAAAACATGTTTTTCATATACCAGAAATGTTTGAAGCTACTGACTGAATGAAAGGAGCTGGCATCTCACTCTCTTTGAATCTTCTTTATCATGCTAGGATTAACAGGAAAAAGCTAAAAATTTCAGAATTGCACCGTGCAATGTGGAGATATTACTGTTTGTGCATTTACAATATTCATTGATTTTTGCCATTGAAAAACATGTTTTTCATATACCAGAAATGTTTGAAGCTACTGACTGAATGAAAGGAGCTGGCATCTCACTCTCTTTGAATCTTCTTTATCATGCTAGGATTAGCAGGAAAAAGCAAAAAATTTCAGAATTGCACCTTGCAATGTGGAGATATTACTGTTTGTGCATTTACAATATTCATTGATTTTTGCCATTGAAAAACATGTTTTTCATATACCAGAAATGTTTGAAGCTACTGACTGAATGAAAGGAGCTGGCATCTCACTCTCTTTGAATCTTCTTTATCATGCTAGGATTAACAGGAAAAAGCAAAAAATTTCAGAATTGCACCTTGCAATGTGGAGATATTACTGTTTGTGCATTTACAATATTCATTGATTTTTGCCATTGAAAAACATGTTTTTCATATACCAGAAATGTTTGAAGCTACTGACTGAATGAAAGGAGCTGGCATCTCACTCTCTTTGAATCTTCTTTATCATGCTAGGATTAACAGGAAAAAGCAAAAAATTTCAGAATTGCACCTTGCAATGTGGAGATATTACTGTTTGTGCATTTACAATATTCATTGATTTTTGCCATTGAAAAACGTCCAGAAATGTTTGAAGCTACTGACTGAATGAAAGGAGCTGGCATCTCACTCTCTTTGAATCTTCTTTATCATGCTAGGATTAAGAGGAAAAAGCAAAAAATTTCTGAATTGCACCTTGCAATGTGGAGATATTACTGTTTGTGCATTTACAATATTCATTGATTTTTGCCATTGAAAAACGTCCAGAAATGTTTGAAGCTACTGACTGAATGAAAGGAGCTGGCATCTCACTCTCTTTGAATCTTCTTTATCATGCTAGGATTAGCAGGAAAAAGCAAAAAATTTCAGAATTGCACCTTGCAATGTGGAGATATTACTGTTTGTGCATTTACAATATTCATTGATTTTTGCCATTGAAAAACGTCCAGAAATGTTTGAAGCTACTGACTGAATGAAAGGAGCTGGCATCTCACTCTCTTTGAATCTTCTTTATCATGCTAGGATTAAGAGGAAAAAGCAAAAAATTTCTGAATTGCACCTTGCAATGTGGAGATATTACTGTTTGTGCATTTACAATATTCATTGATTTTTGCCATTGAAAAACGTCCAGAAATGTTTGAAGCTACTGACTGAATGAAAGGAGCTGGCATCTCACTCTCTTTGAATCTTCTTTATCATGCTAGGATTAGCAGGAAAAAGCAAAAAATTTCAGAATTGCACCTTGCAATGTGGAGATATTACTGTTTGTGCATTTACAATATTCATTGATTTTTGCCATTGAAAAACGTTTTTCATATACCAGAAATGTTTGAAGCTACTGACTGAATGAAAGGAGCTGGCATCTCACTCTCTTTGAATCTTCTTTATCATGCTAGGATTAGCAGGAAAAAGCAAAAAATTTCAGAATTGCACCTTGCAATGTGGAGATATTACTGTTTGTGCATTTACAATATTCATTGATTTTTGCCATTGAAAAACATGTTTTTCATATACCAGAAATGTTTGAAGCTACTGACTGAATGAAAGGAGCTGGCATCTCACTCTCTTTGAATCTTCTTTATCATGCTAGGATTAACAGGAAAAAGCTAAAAATTTCAGAATTAGACCGTGCAATGTGGAGATATTACTGTTTGTGCATTTACAATATTCATTGATTTTTGCCATTGAAAAACATGTTTTTCATATACCAGAAATGTTTGAAGCTTCTGACTGAATGAAAGGAGCTGGCATCTCACTCTCTTTGAATCTTCTTTATCATGCTAGGATTAGCAGGAAAAAGCAAAAAAATTCAGAATTGCACCTTGCAATGTGGAGATATTACTGTTTGTGCATTTACAATATTCATTGATTTTTGCCATTGAAAAACATGTTTTTCATATACCAGAAATGTTTGAAGCTACTGACTGAATGAAAGGAGCTGGCATCTCACTCTCTTTGAATCTTCTTTATCATGCTAGGATTAACAGGAAAAAGCTAAAAATTTCAGAATTGCACCGTGCAATGTGGAGATATTACTGTTTGTGCATTTACAATATTCATTGATTTTTGCCATTGAAAAACATGTTTTTCATATACCAGAAATGTTTGAAGCTACTGACTGAATGAAAGGAGCTGGCATCTCACTCTCTTTGAATCTTCTTTATCATGCTAGGATTAACAGGAAAAAGCAAAAAATTTCAGAATTGCACCTTGCAATGTGGAGATATTACTGTTTGTGCATTTACAATATTCATTGATTTTTGCCATTGAAAAACATGTTTTTCATATACCAGAAATGTTTGAAGCTACTGACTGAATGAAAGGAGCTGGCATCTCACTCTCTTTGAATCTTCTTTATCATGCTAGGATTAACAGGAAAAAGCTAAAAATTTCAGAATTGCACCGTGCAATGTGGAGATATTACTGTTTGTGCATTTACAATATTCATTGATTTTTGCCATTGAAAAACATATTTTTCATATACCAGAAATGTTTGAAGCTTCTGACTGAATGAAAGGAGCTGGCATCTCACTCTCTTTGAATCTTCTTTATCATGCTAGGATTAGCAGGAAAAAGCAAAAAAATTCAGAATTGCACCTTGCAATGTGGAGATATTACTGTTTGTGCATTTACAATATTCATTGATTTTTGCCATTGAAAAACATGTTTTTCATATACCAGAAATGTTTGAAGCTACTGACTGAATGAAAGGAGCTGGCATCTCACTCTCTTTGAATCTTCTTTATCATGCTAGGATTAGCAGGAAAAAGCAAAAAAATTCAGAATTGCACCTTGCAATGTGGAGATATTACTGTTTGTGCATTTACAATATTCATTGATTTTTGCCATTGAAAAACATGTTTTTCATATACCAGAAATGTTTGAAGCTACTGACTGAATGAAAGGAGCTGGCATCTCACTCTCTTTGAATCTTCTTTATCATGCTAGGATTAACAGGAAAAAGCTAAAAATTTCAGAATTGCACCGTGCAATGTGGAGATATTACTGTTTGTGCATTTACAATATTCATTGATTTTTGCCATTGAAAAACATGTTTTTCATATACCAGAAATGTTTGAAGCTACTGACTGAATGAAAGGAGCTGGCATCTCACTCTCTTTGAATCTTCTTTATCATGCTAGGATTAGCAGGAAAAAGCAAAAAAATTCAGAATTGCACCTTGCAATGTGGAGATATTACTGTTTGTGCATTTACAATATTCATTGATTTTTGCCATTGAAAAACATGTTTTTCATATACCAGAAATGTTTGAAGCTACTGACTGAATGAAAGGAGCTGGCATCTCACTCTCTTTGAATCTTCTTTATCATGCTAGGATTAGCAGGAAAAAGCAAAAAAATTCAGAATTGCACCTTGCAATGTGGAGATATTACTGTTTGTGCATTTACAATATTCATTGATTTTTGCCATTGAAAAACATGTTTTTCATATACCAGAAATGTTTGAAGCTACTGACTGAATGAAAGGAGCTGGCATCTCACTCTCTTTGAATCTTCTTTATCATGCTAGGATTAACAGGAAAAAGCTAAAAATTTCAGAATTGCACCGTGCAATGTGGAGATATTACTGTTTGTGCATTTACAATATTCATTGATTTTTGCCATTGAAAAACATGTTTTCATATACCAGAAATGTTTGAAGCTACTGACTGAATGAAAGGAGCTGGCATCTCACTCTCTTTGAATCTTCTTTATCATGCTAGGATTAACAGGAAAAAAGCAAAAAAATTCAGAATTGCACCTTGCAATGTGGAGATATTACTGTTTGTGCATTTACAATATTCATTGATTTTTGCCATTGAAAAACATGTTTTTCATATACCAGAAATGTTTGAAGCTACTGACTGAATGAAAGGAGCTGGCATCTCACTCTCTTTGAATCTTCTTTATCATGCTAGGATTAACAGGAAAAAGCTAAAAATTTCAGAATTGCACCGTGCAATGTGGAGATATTACTGTTTGTGCATTTACAATATTCATTGATTTTTGCCATTGAAAAACATGTTTTTCATATACCAGAAATGTTTGAAGCTACTGACTGAATGAAAGGAGCTGGCATCTCACTCTCTTTGAATCTTCTTTATCATGCTAGGATTAGCAGGAAAAAGCAAAAAATTTCAGAATTGCACCTTGCAATGTGGAGATATTACTGTTTGTGCATTTACAATATTCATTGATTTTTTGCCATTGAAAAACATGTTTTTCATATACCAGAAATGTTTGAAGCTACTGACTGAATGAAAGGAGCTGGCATCTCACTCTCTTTGAATCTTCTTTATCATGCTAGGATTAACAGGAAAAAGCTAAAAATTTCAGAATTGCACCGTGCAATGTGGAGATATTACTGTTTGTGCATTTACAATATTCATTGATTTTTGCCATTGAAAAACATGTTTTTCATATACCAGAAATGTTTGAAGCTACTGACTGAATGAAAGGAGCTGGCATCTCACTCTCTTTGAATCTTCTTTATCATGCTAGGATTAGCAGGAAAAAGCAAAAAATTTCAGAATTGCACCTTGCAATGTGGAGATATTACTGTTTGTGCATTTACAATATTCATTGATTTTTGCCATTGAAAAACATGTTTTTCATATACCAGAAATGTTTGAAGCTACTGACTGAATGAAAGGAGCTGGCATCTCACTCTCTTTGAATCTTCTTTATCATGCTAGGATTAACAGGAAAAAGCTAAAAATTTCAGAATTGCACCGTGCAATGTGGAGATATTACTGTTTGTGCATTTACAATATTCATTGATTTTTGCCATTGAAAAACATGTTTTTCATATACCAGAAATGTTTGAAGCTACTGACTGAATGAAAGGAGCTGGCATCTCACTCTCTTTGAATCTTCTTTATCATGCTAGGATTAGCAGGAAAAAGCAAAAAATTTCAGAATTGCACCTGCAATGTGGAGATATTACTGTTTGTGCATTTACAATATTCATTGATTTTTGCCATTGAAAAACATGTTTTTCATATACCAGAAATGTTTGAAGCTACTGACTGAATGAAAGGAGCTGGCATCTCACTCTCTTTGAATCTTCTTTATCATGCTAGGATTAGCAGGAAAAAGCAAAAAATTTCAGAATTGCACCTTGCAATGTGGAGATATTACTGTTTGTGCATTTACAATATTCATTGATTTTTGCCATTGAAAAACATGTTTTTCATATACCAGAAATGTTTGAAGCTACTGACTGAATGAAAGGAGCTGGCATCTCACTCTCTTTGAATCTTCTTTATCATGCTAGGATTAACAGGAAAAAGCAAAAAATTTCAGAATTGCACCTTGCAATGTGGAGATATTACTGTTTGTGCATTTACAATATTCATTGATTTTTGCCATTGAAAAACATGTTTTTCATATACCAGAAATGTTTGAAGCTACTGACTGAATGAAAGGAGCTGGCATCTCACTCTCTTTGAATCTTCTTTATCATGCTAGGATTAACAGGAAAAAGCTAAAAATTCAGAATTGCACCGTGCAATGTGGAGATATTACTGTTTGTGCATTTACAATATTCATTGATTTTTGCCATTGAAAAACATGTTTTTCATATACCAGAAATGTTTGAAGCTTCTGACTGAATGAAAGGAGCTGGCATCTCACTCTCTTTGAATCTTCTTTATCATGCTAGGATTAGCAGGAAAAAGCAAAAAAATTCAGAATTGCACCTTGCAATGTGGAGATATTACTGTTTGTGCATTTACAATATTCATTGATTTTTGCCATTGAAAAACATGTTTTTCATATACCAGAAATGTTTGAAGCTACTGACTGAATGAAAGGAGCTGGCATCTCACTCTCTTTGAATCTTCTTTATCATGCTAGGATTAACAGGAAAAAGCTAAAAATTTCAGAATTGCACCGTGCAATGTGGAGATATTACTGTTTGTGCATTTACAATATTCATTGATTTTTGCCATTGAAAAACATGTTTTTCATATACCAGAAATGTTTGAAGCTACTGACTGAATGAAAGGAGCTGGCATCTCACTCTCTTTGAATCTTCTTTATCATGCTAGGATTAACAGGAAAAAGCAAAAAATTTCAGAATTGCACCTTGCAATGTGGAGATATTACTGTTTGTGCATTTACAATATTCATTGATTTTTGCCATTGAAAAACATGTTTTTCATATACCAGAAATGTTTGAAGCTACTGACTGAATGAAAGGAGCTGGCATCTCACTCTCTTTGAATCTTCTTTATCATGCTAGGATTAACAGGAAAAAGCTAAAAATTTCAGAATTGCACCGTGCAATGTGGAGATATTACTGTTTGTGCATTTACAATATTCATTGATTTTTGCCATTGAAAAACATGTTTTTCATATACCAGAAATGTTTGAAGCTTCTGACTGAATGAAAGGAGCTGGCATCTCACTCTCTTTGAATCTTCTTTATCATGCTAGGATTAGCAGGAAAAAGCAAAAAAATTCAGAATTGCACCTTGCAATGTGGAGATATTACTGTTTGTGCATTTACAATATTCATTGATTTTTGCCATTGAAAACATGTTTTTCATATACCAGAAATGTTTGAAGCTACTGACTGAATGAAAGGAGCTGGCATCTCACTCTCTTTGAATCTTCTTTATCATGCTAGGATTAACAGGAAAAAGCTAAAAATTTCAGAATTGCACCGTGCAATGTGGAGATATTACTGTTTGTGCATTTACAATATTCATTGATTTTTGCCATTGAAAAACATGTTTTTCATATACCAGAAATGTTTGAAGCTACTGACTGAATGAAAGGAGCTGGCATCTCACTCTCTTTGAATCTTCTTTATCATGCTAGGATTAACAGGAAAAAGCAAAAAATTTCAGAATTGCACCTTGCAATGTGGAGATATTACTGTTTGTGCATTTACAATATTCATTGATTTTTGCCATTGAAAAACATGTTTTTCATATACCAGAAATGTTTGAAGCTACTGACTGAATGAAAGGAGCTGGCATCTCACTCTCTTTGAATCTTCTTTATCATGCTAGGATTAACAGGAAAAGCTAAAAATTTCAGAATTGCACCGTGCAATGTGGAGATATTACTGTTTGTGCATTTACAATATTCATTGATTTTTGCCATTGAAAAACATGTTTTTCATATACCAGAAATGTTTGAAGCTTCTGACTGAATGAAAGGAGCTGGCATCTCACTCTCTTTGAATCTTCTTTATCATGCTAGGATTAGCAGGAAAAAGCAAAAAAATTCAGAATTGCACCTTGCAATGTGGAGATATTACTGTTTGTGCATTTACAATATTCATTGATTTTTGCCATTGAAAAACATGTTTTTCATATACCAGAAATGTTTGAAGCTACTGACTGAATGAAAGGAGCTGGCATCTCACTCTCTTTGAATCTTCTTTATCATGCTAGGATTAACAGGAAAAAGCTAAAAATTTCAGAATTGCACCGTGCAATGTGGAGATATTACTGTTTGTGCATTTACAATATTCATTGATTTTTGCCATTGAAAAACATGTTTTTCATATACCAGAAATGTTTGAAGCTTCTGACTGAATGAAAGGAGCTGGGCATCTCACTCTCTTTGAATCTTCTTTAATCATGCTAGGATTA
>NW_027371080.1:0-30878 GCF_046119375.1 Phyllobates terribilis | reverse complement strand
GACTCGAACACCGCCCAAAACAGCTCGAATTTGAGATTGGCGAACAGTTCTAGTCGAACACAGCGCATCTCTATTCTTAACTTCCATCATACACTATAGAGGGGCTATGAGGCCATAATACTGTGTATAGCTGGGCTATGTGTTACCATGCTGTGTATGGGGAGCTAGGGGCATTCATGCTGTGAATAGGGCTCAGCATCTCAATTATAGACATGTGTGAGACACTTCCAAATTTTTATACCGGTGAACACATTTCATCTCATCCATGACAGCACTAACACCCAGTGCTGTGTTGGGTAAGAGAGAAATAAATAGGTGAATTATGGCCAGCTATTAATGGCTGGAGGAGGCTGGGTTTTTTTTTACTTTTTTTTTCATCAGCACATGTCTACAATATTTCCATCTTTTTTGTACTATATATAGATTTACATTCTATACAATACATAAAAATGACGGTAATTGAATTTCCCCAAGACCATGAGAATGCATCATAGTTTTGGGGAAAAAGTTGAGTGTTGGCCGGCTATTTAGGGGTGGAGGAGGCCGGATTTTTTTTTTTTTTTTTTTTTTAAGTTCACTTTATAGAACATCACATACAATTTGAGTGTAAGCAGTGCACATAGCAGGAAAATTCACCCAGAAGAGGGCAAAAAGGGCCATAACACGGTGCATAGCTGGGCTATGGACTATTAAACTGTCTACAGAGGGCTATTGTCTATTATATTGTATATAGGGGGCTATGTTCTATCATACTTTGTATGGTAAACTATAGGCTATAAAACTGTGTAAATAGGGGATATATGGCATCATTCTGTGTATTGGGCATTATAGATGCATTATACTGTGTATACGCAGATATGGGGTCATTATACTGTGTATAGGGGTTACTCGGGCATCATACTCTGTATAGGGGCTTATTGACCATAATACTGTGTATAGCTGGGCTATGGACTATTAAACTGTCTATAGAGGGGCTATTGTCTATTATGTTGTATATAGGGGGCTATGTTCTATCATACTGTGTATGGGAAGCTATAGGCTATAAAACTGTCTAAATAGGGGATATGAGTCAGAATACTGCGTATGGGGACAATAGAAGCATTATACTGTGTATAGGGGCTTTTAAGCCATCATACTCTATAAAAAGCTATGGGCAATTATATTGTATATAGGTTCTTATGAGCCATCATACCCTATAGAGGGGCTATGGGGCCATAATACTTTGTATAGCTGGGCTATGGGCTACCATACTGTGTATATCTGGGCTATGGGCTACTATATTGTGTATGGGGAGCTAGGGGCTATCATGCTGTGAATAGGGCTCTACATCTCAATTATAGACATGTGTGAGACACTTCAAAATTTTTATACCGGTGATCACATTTCATCTCATCCATGACAGCACTAACACCCAGTGCTGTGTTGGGTAAGAGAGAAATAAATGTGAATTATGGCCAGCTATTAATGGGTGGAGGAGGCTGGACTTTTTTAACTTTTTTTAACATCATCACGTGTCTACAATATTTCCATCTTTATGGTACTATATATAGATTTACACTCTGTATATAATACATAAAATACCGGTAATTGAATTTCCCCAAGACCATGAGAATGCATCATAGTTTTGGGGAAAAAGGTGAGTGTTTTTTTTTGTTCAGTTTATAGAACATCACATACAATTTGAGCGCAAGCACTGCACATAGCAGGAAAATTCACCCAGATGTGGGCAAAAAAGGGCCATAATACGGTGTATAGCTGGGCTATGGACTATTAAAATGCCTATAGAGGATCTATTGTAGTGTTGAGCCACCCCCGTAGTGTTCGAGTTCGGTTCGGTTCGTCGAACACCCGTGTGTTCGCCGAACTGTTCGTCGAACTGTTCGTCGAACACCTTCGAACACCGTTAAAACCAATGGCAGGCAAACAAAAACACATAGAAACACATAGAAAACACCTTCAAAGGTGTCCAAAAGCTGACAAACTGCTCAGAAGACACAACTAACACATGGAAAAGTGACAAGTACATATAGTCATGCGAAAAGAAAAGAGGTGGAGGAGTAAAAGGAGGGGGAGTCATGTCATGCCCTTCTAAAATCCAAAAAGTGAGAAGCCGAGACGGCCAGTCCGCTCCTGCCCGTGCCACCTCCGTGTCGCCGGGTTTGTGCCAGAGCCGCGGTGAACCCTGACGGCCAGCCCCCCTCTCCCAATACTGGTGCCTGTCCGCTGGTGGGTCGAGAGAGCCCCCCTGTGGTGGAGGCAGCTCTAAGCTTTTTAATTTAAATTGTCCCTCTAATTTGAATGAATACACTTTAAATCCATTTACAAGGATCTATTGGAGGGCAAGTCTCATGCCAGCAGCCGCGTAATTCCAGCTCCAGTAGCGTCCACTAAAGCTGCTGCAGTTAAAAAGCTTTTATAAGGATCGAGCTCGGCTGTCCACCGCAAGGCATCCTAGTGCCAGTCCCAGCCCCTATGCCTTGGGGTGCCTCCTGATGCTCTTCACTAAGTATCCCGTGGTCCCGAAGCATTTCCTTTGAAAAAATTAAGTGTCCAAACTACAGGTGGTGTAGCTTGCTTAACAGCCGGGATAATCCGCTGACTAGCAGACACTGCTACTAGGCACAAAGTATTTCCTGGGCTAGATGCAGTTAAAAATTTGTAAGTAGATACTCTCGTTGGATGCTGAGAAAGCATTCCATAGAGTCTCCTGGCACGCCATATATGATTCTCTTAAAAAGCTTGGGGTAGGGGTCTAGGGGACCCTTTTATAGCCAAAATCACGGCCCTGTATCACAATACGTCACCTAGGCTGAAGATAAATGGAACTGTAGCACCGAGGGCTCGGTTGCTACAGACGTATTGCACCTCACCCAGAGGTGTGATATCTCACTCTCAGATAAGGATGGAGTGTGGATCAGGACCCGACACCTGCATGCATTACACCACATTGCCGTGGGGCAGGGCGACCAATATGCCCCTGAGATGGGCACGACAGTCCCTGTCCCTGGCTGGAGTGGGGGGAGGGAACACTGAGGAAGGGGAACCCTGCAGTGCAGGAGCAGGGAGGAAGCAGTTCCTGGGTGCATTGAGAAGGGAGTATAAAAGGTGGGCACCATCTTAGTTCAGTGCAGAGAAGTCTGAGCAGAAGTGGCAGGGAGCAGGGGCTCTGCATGAGCTCTGCTCCGGAGGCGGGCCTAGTAACAGAGGCCCAGGCCTGCAAGAGGGAGAAGGAAGGAAGAGGAGCGGAGAAGGCTCCAGGAACGAGGAATGAAGGGATCCCAGGGGTGCGGACGGGCGAGTCGCCACCGCACGCCCGAATCCACCTGCGTGGAGGGGTCAGGCCAAAGGGGGAGACCAGTCCCCGAACTAGTGGAGGCAGGAAACGACCCTCAGCTAGAAACCGGAGGCTCTGACATTTTATGTGGCGCAGCCCCTTGCTCCACCCGCTAGGAAGGCACCACATAGGGTCAGGGAAACTGGCGCCAAGTTTACCAAGAGGAGGCCCGAGGCAGCCGGACAGAAGTGTTGGTAAGAAAGGCCAGACAAAGGACACACAAAGGGGGTCCTGTGAAGCGCTCCAAAGTTATCTGGGAGTTGTCTGAGCCCCTCACCTGGTGAGCACAGTACGACGTGGGCAGCCGTTACCTGCAGACGTGGTCTGGATAATAAGAACTGTGAGTAAAGGCCCTGAACTGCATCACTGACTCTGTGTCGTTACTGCTGCTGCCCTGCACCATCACCCCCATCCTCCACATACACTGCCCTGAGGCTATACTCCTCCCGTGGGGAGTTATGCTACGCTCTGCTGCACCCACAACACCAGCCTTAGCGGTCTGCCCTGTAGCGGCGGTTCACTCTGACCGCAATCCACGGGTGGCGTAGTCGGACATTTAAACATCAAAACCACATAAATAGTTCCGCCACTGGTTTGACCGCCCTGAGCCACGGAACCGGATCGCCGCCACGAAGACTACAACCACCAGCATCCACCAAAAAGGGTCCGGCTCCGGGTGTCCCAAGGCCCAGGGGGTGCGTCAGAACATTTTCATCACCTTTCACAATCACCAATGGGACAAGGCAGGGATGTCCTCTGTCCCCTCTCTTATACATCCTAGTGACGGAGCACCTGCTCTCATCAATTCGCCATAACCCCAATATTAGGTGGATTGAGGTGGGAGGCACCGAGTACAAGTGCTCTCTATTTGCTGATGATGTCCTAGTATATATCACTCAATCACATATATCCATCCCTGCTGTTATGGCTGAAATAGATCACTTTGTTACATGGTAAAATTTTAAAATCAATGCAGCGAAGTCTGAGGCCCTCGATGTCTCCCTCCCTAAATCCATATAGGATCCCATCCAGTCCAACTTTCCCTTTGCCTGGCCCTCACAGGGTATCAAATACTTAGGAATTCCTATTCATAGAGACCTCTCCCATCTATGTTATCTTAATTTTGGGCCCTTTATTGAACAATTCCATACAGACCACGGTTGGCAAGTTAGAACTGTAAGATTCACTACGTGAACCACTGGTGTTTTGTGGAAAAGCACATGTACACCGCGTTCCAAATTATTATGCAAAAAGTGTTTAGGAGTGATAAGGGAAGAATTTGTTTGTTTGTCAGTTAAACTCATTGATGGTGATGTGTGTCAGGGCTCTTTATATCACTGTAAGCAATTGCAGACACCTGTGCTAATTAGTTTGGCAGGTGTGTCCAATGAAAGGCAAGACTACTTAAGAAGGCTCTCTCACATTATTAAGCAGCCTACATTTTCTGCCAAAATGGGAAAGAAAAAGGATGTGTCGGCTGCTGAGAAGCAACAAATTGTGGAGTGTTTAGGTCAAGGCATGACTACAATCAACATTGTGCGATGATCAGGATGAAGTGTCTTGGCAATCAAGAAGTATGTAGCTGATTCACAGTACACACGTGTGCGTGCTGATAAGGGCAAATTGAGGACTCTTTCCTACAGGCAATTACGTCAGGTTGAAAGAGCAGCGGCAAAAAAGCCTTGTCATAGCAGCAGACAAGTTTTTGAAGCTGCTTGTGCCTCCAACGTCCCCCGAACAACAAGATGCAGGGTCCTTCAGAGGTTTGCAGCTGTGCATACGCCATCCTGTCGACCTCCTCTATCCACTTCACACAAGCAGAAACGGCTCCAGTGGGCCAAACATTACATGAAGACTGATTTCAAAACTGTTTTGTTCACGGATGAGTGCCGTGCAGCGCTCGATGGTCCAGATGAATGGAGTGGAGGATGGCTGGTTGATGGACACCCCACGCAAACACGGCTACAGCGCCAACAAGGAGGAGGTGGAGTAATGTTTTGGGCTGGAATCATGGGGAGAGAGATTGTCGGCCCCTTTAGGATCCCTGAAGGCGCTAAAGATGAACTCCATAATGTATGTGGATTTTCTCAAACAGCACTTCCTGCCATGGTTCAAGAAGAAGAACCGTGTATTTCACAGCAAGAACATTTTTCTGCATGATAATGCACCATCTCATACTGCACATAAAACATCTGCATCTCTGGCTGATATGGGCATAAAAGGGGACAAACTTATGGTGTGACCCCCATGCTCCCCTGACCTCTACCCCATTCAGAACCTTTGGAGCATCATTAAAAGGAGTGTCTATGATGGCGGGAGGCAGTTCACATCTAAGCAACAGCTCTGGGAGGGTATTCTGTCCTCATGCAAAACAATTGAAGCAGAAACCATCCAAAACCTGACAAATTCAATGGACGAGAGAGTTCAGAAGCTCCTTTCGAACAAGGGGTCCTATGTGAAAATGTAACATCACCTAGAATAAAGTTTTGAGTTGAAAACTGTTTGATTTCAGTTTCTAACAACCTGCTAATGCTTATAATTTCAAAAATGACCATTTTTTTGGTCTTTATTAAAATGAAAAGGTTGATCGAAAAGTTTGGGGGATCTAAGAGTGTGGCAACCCAGTAGTCATGATTACTTCGAATTCTGACAATATAAGGGTCATGCTGCAGGTAGTGCAGCAAGAAGGCACTTATGTGTCTTGCGCATCTCGGAGCCCCAAAATTATTTTCCGGGCTAGATGCAGCTAAAAATTATTTTTAATTTTAAATCTGGTGAAGCTTATTATAGATGGCCTAATAGGATCAGTGCTGCACACTGCTACAAAGCCCAAATTATTTTCCAGTCAAGATACAGATAAACATGATTAGTAATTTGAAAGCTTAAAACGGTTGGTAGGGTGATTTTAACCAATCATCAAGCTTTTACTCTCCCCAGGATGACACAGGGGTAGAAAAGTCGTTTCGGATCCATGATTTGTTCATCTTTATGAACGTGAGTCTGTCTACATTATCAGTGGAGAGCCGCGTGCGCTTATCTGTCAGCACACCACCAGCAGCGCTGAACACACGTTCAGACAGAACGCTGGCTGCGGGGCATGACAAGATCTCCAAGGCGTAAGTGGCTAGCTCCGGCCATTTATCCAGATTGGAAGCCCAAAAAGAGCAAGGGTCCAGTGACACAGTCGTGGCTTCAATGTTTACTTGGAGATACTCCTGTACCATCGTCTCTAGGCGTTGACTATGTGTCAGACTTCTTGTCTCCTGTGGCCTTGCAAAGGATGGGCTAAAAAAGTGGTGAAATGATTCCGCAAAATTGATGTTACCAGCAGATACTGTGGTTCTGTTACGGTTTGAGTGCTGAACACTTGACGGTCCCACGGTTGGCAAGTTGGAACTGTGAGATTCACTACATGCACCACTGGTATTTTGTGGAAAAGCACATGTAAGATTCTGCAACAGTCTCTGCTGATACTCCTGCATGCGTGCATCCCTTTCTATGGCAGGAATAATTTCTGCAAATTTACTTTTGTACCGGGGATCTAACAGTGTGGCAACCCAGTAGTCAGGATTATTTCTAATTCTCACAATTCGAGGGTCATGTTGCAGGTAGTGCAGCAAGAAGGCACTCATGTGTGTTGCGCATCCAGGAGCACCAAGTCCCTGTTGTGTTGGTGGCGAGGTAACAATCATGCTTCCTTCCTCTGTCCTCTCCCCCCAACCTCGCACAACAGAAATGTGATCAAGGTCTCCCTCATCTGATGAGTCTTCCATCAGTTCGTCCTCCACTTCTTCCTGGGCTCCTGCACCTTCCTCACTAGTTTGGCTGCTACCATGCGCCCTGGTAAAATCATCTCCCCCACCCTCACATGCCTGCCGCCCTGGTGCTGCCGACCGTCTGGACCTTGCAGATGTTAGCCCTTCCGCATACAACTCCTCCTCCTCTACTTCCTCCACCTCCTCTTGTGCCACCACCTGACTCCGAATTCTGTTTAACATGTGCTCCAGCATGTAAATCACCGGAATAGTCATGCTGATAATGGCATCGTCAGCACTAAACATCTTCGTCGCCATTTCAAAACTGTGCAGAAGGGTTCATAGGTCCCTGATCTGAGACCACTCCTCCAGCGTGATTTGCCCCACCTCTGAATCTCGTTGGCCCAGGCTATACGTCAGAACGTATTGCACCAGGGCTTGTCGGTGCTGCCACAGTCGCTGCAACATGTGCAGAGTTGAATTCCACCGGGTAGGCACATCGCATTTTAGCCGGTGAAGTGGCAGGCCCAACGACTTCTGTAGAGATGTAAGTCGCTGAGCTGCGGGATGCGAACGGCGGAAGTGAGCACACAGCGACCGTGCCCTCTGCAGAAGGCCATCTAGTCTGGGATAGTGGGCTAAAAATTGCTGGACAACCAGGTTCAACACGTGAGCCATACAAGGCACGTGTGTGACATTGCCCCGGCGAAGGGCCGCACCCAGGTTTGCAGCATTGTCGCACACGGCCTTCCCTGGTTTCAGGTCCAGTGGAGACAACCATTCATGAAATTGGTTCTCCAGAGCTGACCACAACTCCTCAGCTGTGTGACTCACATTTCCCAGACATTTCAATGTAAAAACCGCCTGATGACGTTGAGCCCTACTGCCAGCATAGTAAGGAGGTGTGCAGGATCCCTTCTGCGCAGTTAGAAAGCTTGTGGCATGACCAGACAGGCTTTGGGTGCAGGTGGAAGACCGAGAGGAGGTTGAGGAGGCAGAAGCAGTGGAGGAAAAATGACATAAAGAGGATTGACGCACAACTCGTGGGGACGGCAAGACTTGGACAGCAGCCCCTTGTCCTGCTGTCACCATAGTTACCCAGTGCCCAGTCAGCGACATGTAACGCCCCTGTCCATGCCTACTCGTCCAAGTGTCTGTGGTGAAATGCACCCTGTCACACACAGAGTTTCTCAAAGAAGCGGTGATGTTGTGTGCGACATGCTGGTGGAGCGCAGGCACACCTTTCTTTGAGAAGTAGTGCCGACTGGGCATCTGGTACTGGGGCACTGCGACGGACATAAGGTCTCGAAAATCCTCTGTGTCCACCAGGCGGAAAGGCAGCATTTCTGTAGCCAAGAGCTTGCAGATGGTGAAATTCAACCTCTTAGCTTTCTCATGGCTAGGAGGAAATGGTCTTTTACTTGTCCACATCTGAGGGACCGAGGGCTGGCTATTGTGCTTAGACGGGGTTGATAAGGGTGTCCCCGGCAAACTGCCGGTCTGTGAGGAAGATGCAGGCGGACATGTTAGGTTGCCTTGATCCAAAGGTGGTGCTATCGATGTCGGACAGCGCTCAAGACCAGCTGGTGTTACCACCTCCAAAGAAAATGATGACCTGCCAATCACGCTGGCTGTTGCGGGTAAAGAGGTGGCAGGTCTGCGCCCCAAAACAGGTGTGACTGCTGTCCCCCCAGTCACAGAGGATGAAGAGGCCGCGGATGCACAAGATATGGCAGACGGTGGTTGGCTCGGCCGGCTAGACCGCATTGTAGCACACTGAGCTTCCCACTGCAACTTATGCTTCATGTCCATGTGCCGGTTCATGCATGAAGTACTCAAACTATGTATTTTTTGGCCTCTACTTAGCTTTTGCTGACAAATGTTACAGATAACACGAGTTGGGTCATCTTTATCGATCTGAAAAAATGCCCAGGCTATGCAAGGCTTAGCACCCATGCGACCTGAAGAGCCACCACGACTTGTGGTGAGAGGCAGAGTTGTGTTTGAGGATGCAGTTGTTGACGTGCTTCCAGTACTACGTCTCTGTCCAGGAAGGCGCAACCTGACCTCGTCGTCACTAGCATCTTCCTCCACCTCCTCTGCTGACCTCATCTCTTGGCTGACTGTGGGTTGACAGTAAGTGGGATCTCCGACCTCATCATCATCACCCTGTGCGTTATCACACCCGTCGTCCTCAGAGCCAACCTGTTCCTGCCCTGACAAAAAACTAAAGTTGTCGCTCCAATCAGGTATTTGAGTCTTATCATCGTCTTCCTCATTGTCTCCACCAACAGGAGTTACAGTTTGGGAATGAGGGTCTACATTATGGTCAGAACCTTCTGCGTCTGGTCCTGGATCCGACTCATAAAGATTCTGGGCATCAGTGCAGATCATTTCCTCGTCTGGATTCACAGAAGCGCTTGAGTCGACCTCTGATTCCCAGGCTATAGTATGAGTAAACAGCTCTGCAGACTCAACCATCTGTTCTACCTCATACTCAGACGGGCAGCTGGAGATTTGGGAGCTGTGAGGAAGCAAGTGCGATTTGGGTGACAACTTTGAGGACTGGAGTATTTGTGATGTTGAAGTTGATGTGGAGGAGAGCCCACTTAAAGGAGCACTTGATATCCGTTGAAGCACCTGCTGTTTTTGTGCCTCATCTGGAATTTGTAGCGATTGGCGTGGCCGTAAGAAAGGGATCTTATCACATTGTCCGCTAAAAGAAGTAGACATTTTAGTTTGGCTGGAAGATGGTCTTTCTTCTGCACCTACCCCACGGACACAACCTTTTTTCCTCTTCCCAACACGCCTATTCCCCTTTCCACCAGCAGCAGGCCTTTTTCCACTCATTTTGGTGGTTAACTAATTCACAACTCTGGAGTTGTTTGCACAAAAAAACAATGGATGGTAACCGAGCAGAGCTGAGTGGCCAAACTGTGGTATTAGGCCAAAACTATTGGCTGGGTTAGATGCAGAAAAAAATTATTTTTAATTTGCAACCTGATGGAGGTCAGTATAGATGGACTAATAGACCAAGTCCCACACACTGCTAGAAGCCCAAATATTTTTTCAGAGCTAGATGCAGAAAAAAAATATTTTTAATTTGCAACCTGATGGAGGTCAGTATAGATGGACTAATAGACCAAGTCCCACACACCGCTAGAAGCCCAAATATTTTTTCAGAGCTAGATGCAGAAAAAAATTATTTTTAATTTGCAACCTGATGGAGGTCAGTATAGATGGACTAATAGACCAAGTCCCACACACCGCTAGAAGCCCAAATATTTTTTCAGAGCTAGATGCAGAAAAAAATTATATTCAATTTGCAACCTGCTGGAGGTCAGTATAGAAGGACTAATAGAACAAGTCCCACACACTGCTAGAAGCCCAAATATTTTTTCAGAGCTAAATGAAGAAAAAAATTATTTTTAATTTGCAACCTGATGGAGGTCAGTATAGATAGACTAATAGACCAAGTCCCACACACTGCTAGAAGCCCAAATATTTTTTCAGAGCTAGATGCAGAAAAAAATTATTTTTAATTTGCAACCTGATGGAGGTCAGTATAGATGGACTAATAGACCAAGTCCCACACACCGCTAGAAGCCCAAATATTTTTTCAGAGCTAGATGCAGAAAAAAATTATATTCAATTTGCAACCTGCTGGACATCAGTATAGAAGGACTAATAGAACAAGTCCCACACACTGCTAGAAGCCCAAATATTTTTTCAGAGCTAAATGAAGAAAAAAATTATTTTTAATTTGCAACCTGATGGAGGTCAGTATAGATGGACTAATAGACCAAGTCCCACACACTGCTAGAAGCCCAAATATTTTTTCAGAGCTAGATGCAGAAAAAAATTATTTTTAATTTGCAACCTGATGGAGGTCAGTATAGATGGACTAATAGACCAAGTCCCACACACCGCTAGAAGCCCAAATATTTTTTCAGAGCTAGATGCAGAAAATTTTTTTATTCAATTTGCAACCTGATGGAGGTCAGTATAGATGGACTAATAGACCAAGTCCCACACACTGCTAGAAGCCCAAATATTTTTTCAGAGCTAGATGCAGAAAAAAATTATTTTTAATTTGCAACCTGATGGAGGTCAGTATAGATGGACTAATAGACCAAGTCCCACACACTACTAGAAGCCCAAATATTTTTTCAGAGCTAGATGCAGAAAAAAATTATTTTTAATTTGCAACCTGATGGAGGTCAGTATAGATGGACTAATAGAACAAGTCCCACACGCTGCTAGAAGCCCAAATATTTTTTCAGAGATAAATGAAGAAAAAAATTATTTTTAATTTGCAACCTGATGGAGGTCAGTATAGATGGACTAATAGACCAAGTCCCACACACTGCTAGAAGCCCAAATATTTTTTCAGAGCTAGATGCAGAAAAAAATTATTTTTAATTTGCAACCTGATGGAGGTCAGTATAGATGGACTAATAGACCAAGTCCCACACACCGCTAGAAGCCCAAATATTTTTTCAGAGCTAGATGCAGAAAAAAATTATATTCAATTTGCAACCTGCTGGAGGTCAGTATAGAAGGACTAATAGAACAAGTCCCACACACTGCTAGAAGCCCAAATATTTTTTCAGAGCTAAATGAAGAAAAAAATTATTTTTAATTTGCAACCTGATGGAGGTCACTATAGATGGACTAATAGACCAAGTCCCACACACTGCTAGAAGCCCAAATATTTTTTCAGAGCTAGATGCAGAAAAAAATTATATTCAGTTTGCAACCTGATGGAGGTCAGTATAGATGGACTAATAGAATGATGCTATGCCCAAAAGATTTTACTTCACTAGGTGCAGTAAAAAAATTGGTATTCTATACACAGGTGGTATATCTTGCAACACAGATAGGCTACTCCACTGACTAACACACTCTGCAATAGGCCAAAAAGGATTAGCTTTGCTAGATTCAGCCAAATGCTGTGAAAAAAACTTGCACAGCACTGGCACAGACCTGCCTGGCAAAAACTGATAGGAACTGATGTAACCTAGTCCTGAAAAGGACTCCAATTACAATTAGTCTTTACTCCCACAATCTATCTATTTAAGAGCACAGACCTGCCTGATAAAAGTCGTAGGAAATGCTGTAACCTAGTCCTTAAAAGGACTGCAATCACAACTATTCCCTACTCCCAAGCTATCTGTATATTTGTGCGAAAATTGGCTTGAAATTAACAAGGTATAGCGCACACAGCAACAGCGGTGCCGTCTAACACGCAGCTGCAGCAGTGAGAAAATGGTGGCGACGGGGAAAATGGCTTGGTCTTATAGGGCAAGGACATGTGACATACACTGCCAATCACACATGCCCTTGCTTGTGTGAAAAAAAGCACTTCGCTCCGTGTGTGCGCTGCTGATAGGCTGACAGATTGCACCTCCCCACTGCAAATGCGGGAAAGAGAAAAAAAAATGGAGATCTTCATTGTTCCTGCAGAGATCCATCCCCTGCCCCTCCCCCCGCCCCGCTGTACACTCAAACTGCGTATTAACATTAATTTTCATCATTACTGAGAAAAAATCCAGTTATGATTTTGGTGCACGAACAGTTATCGAACATAACCTCGAACAGCCGAATTTTTCTCAAATTGTTCGTGTTCGCCGACCGGCTCGAACACCGCCCAAAACAGCTCGAATTTGAGATTGGCGAACAGTTCGAGTAGAACAACGCTCATCTCTAATCTATTGTCTATCACTGTGTATGGGGCTATAGATGCATTATACTGTGTATAGTCAGATTTGGCGACATTACACTGTGTTCCAAATTATTATGCAAATAATATTTTCTCAGATTTTCCCAAATTACCTATATGAATTGCAGTCATTGTAATTTTCCAGTCAACTAACTATTAGAGTACAATTGAAAGGTTTTTGTATAAACTGCCTATGATAACAGTATATTTTTAAAAAAATAAAACACTCAAACTGCACTCAAAATGCATGTTCCAAATTATTATGCACAGCAGTGTTTTCAACTTTTTCATTTTAATAAAGAACAAAAAAATGGTCATTTTTGAAATTATAAGCATTAGCAGGTTATTACAAACTGAAATCAAACAGTTTTCAACTCAAAACTTTATTCTAGGTGATGTTACATTTGCACATAGGACCCCTTGTTCGAAAGGAGCTTCTGAACTCTCTCGTCCATAGAATTTGTCAGGTTTTGGATGGTTTCTGCTTCAATTGTTTTGCATGAGGACAGAATACCCTCCCAGAGCTGTTGCTTAGATGTGAACTGCCTCCCGCCATCATAGACACTCCTTTTGATGACGCTCCAGAAGTTCTCAATGGGGTTGAGGTCAGGGGAGCATGGGGGCCACACCATAAGTTTGTCCCCTTTTATGCCCATAGCAGCCAGAGATGCAGATGTGTTATTTGCAGCATGAGACGGTGCATTATCATGCATGAAAATGATGTTGCTGTGGAATGCACGGTTCTTCTTCTTGAACCATAGCAGGAAGTGCGGTTTGAGAAACTCCACATACATTATGGAGTTTATCTTTACCCCTTCAGGGATCCTAAAGGGGCCGACAATCTCTCTCCCCATGATTCCAGCCCAAAACATTACTCCACCTCCTCCTTGTTGGCGCTGTAGTCGTGTTTGCATGGGGTGTCCATCAACCAGCCATCCTCCACTCCATCCATCGGGACCATCGAGCGTTGCACGGCACTCATCGGTGAACAAAACAATTTTGAAGTCAGTCTTCATGTATTGTTTGGCCCACTGGAGCCGTTCCTGCTTGTGTGCAGTGGATAGAGGAGGTCGACAGGATGGCTTACGCACAGCTGCAAACCTCTGAAGGACCCTGCATCTTGTTGTTCGGGGGACGTTGGAGGCACCAGCAGCTTCAAAAACTTGTCTGCTGCTATGACAAGGCTTTTTTGCCGCTGCTCTTTTAACCTGATGTAATTGCCTATAGGAAAGAGTCCTCAATTTTCCCTTATCAGCACGCACACGTGTGTACTGTGAATCAGCTACATACTTCTTGATTGTGCGGTGATCACGATGAAGTGTCTTGGCAATGTTGATTGTAGTCATGCCTTGACCTAAACACTCCACAATTTGTTGCTTCTCAGCAGCCGACACATCCTTTTTCTTTCCCATTTTGGCAGAAAATGTAGGCTGCTTAATAATGTGGGACAGCCTTCTTAAGTAGTCTTGCCTTTCATTGGACACACCTGCCAAGCTAATTAGCACAGGTGTCTGCAATTGCTTACAGTGATATAAAGAGCCCTGACACACATCACCATCAATGAGTTTAACTGACAAACAAAAAAATTCTTACCTTATCACTCCTAAACACTTTTTGCATAATAATTTGGAATACACTGTAATTCATGGTTTATTGGAGGATGATCCAGACAGGCGGATGCAATTTAGTGAGATTATGCTTAACAAAATTGAAGAAAATCCAGTAATTTTAGATAACATTATGTGGAGTGATGACGCTTCTTTCAAATTATCCGGCCATATTAACAGACATAATTGTATTTACTGGTATAATGAGAACATGCATTTAACATTAGAGCAACAACTAAATGAACCTGGTGTCAATGTTTGGGGTGGTATTTCAAGTTTTAGTGTTTTAGGACCAATATTTTTTGATGGGACAGTCACAGGAGATAAGTATCTCGAAATTCTAATGAATCGAGTTATTCCCCAGGTACAGAAACATCCTAATTCAAATGACCTTTATTTCCAACAAGATGGGGCCCCTCCACATTATTCAAGAGTAGTCCGCGAGTATCTTGATGATACATTTCCTAATAAATGGATTGGCCGAAGTGGCCCACTTGATTGGCCAGCACGTTCACCAGACTTGACCCCAATGGATTTTTTCTTTTGGGGAGTACTCAAGGACAAAGTTTATAGTCAAAAACCAAATAGTGTCAGTGATATGAAAAATTACATAAGAGATGCATTTCAAGAAATTAATATCCAAAGAGACTTGTGCAAAAACGTTTGACAAAGCGTAAGAGGCAGACTTCAAAGCTGTGCAAATTGTAATGGAAAACAGTTTGAGCACCTGCGTTGATAAAATTTAAGGGCTTTTATATTATTGTTCAGAATAAAATTTAATTGTCAATGTTATGCTTGTGTTAGTAAATATAATTTTATATATAAATCAAAATAAATGTTATTATTTTCTGTCCACCTACTTTAGGACCACCCAAAATATACGGGGCTATGTTCTACCCTACTGTGTATGGGAAGATATAAGCTATAAAACTGTGTAAATAGGGGATATATTGCTTCATACTGTGTATGGGGGGCTATTGGTGCTTTATACTGTGTATAGGGGCTATTCGGGAATCATACTGTGTATAGCGGCTTATGGGCCATAATACTGTGTATAGCTGGGCTATGCACTATCAAACTGTATATAGAGGGGCTATGTTTTATCATATTATACATAGGGGTGCTATGTACTAATATACTGTGTATGGGAAGCTATAGACTATAAAACTGTGTAAAAGGGGGATATATGGCATCATACTGTGTATGGGGGCTATAGAGGCATTATACTGTGCAGAGATGCTTTTTGGCCTTCATTCTCTATAAAGGGACTATGGGCCATAATAATGTGCATAGCTGGGCTGTGGACTATCAAAGTGTCTATAGGGGGGCTATTGTCTATCATATTGTATATACGGGCTATGTTCTATCATACTGTGTATGGGAAGCTATAGGCTATAAATCTGTGTAAATAGGGGATGTGGGTCATAGTACTGCGTATGGGGGGTTATAGAGGCATTATACTGTGTATAGAGGCTTGTGGGCCATCATGCTCTATAAAGGGCTATGGGCAATCATATTATGTATAGGTTCTTATGAGCCATCATACACTATAGAGGGGATATGGGGCCATAATATTGCGTATAGCTGGGCTATGGGCTACCATACTGCGTATAGCTGGGTTATGGGCCAAAATACTGTGTATAGCTGGGCTATGGGCTATAATGCTGTGTATAGCTGGGCTATGTGCTACCATATTGTGTTTGGGGAGTTATGGGCTATAATACTGTGAATAGACCTCTACATCTCAATTATAATGTTGTATCATACTGTGTATGGGAAGCTATAGGCTATAAATCTGTGTAAATAGGGGATATGGGTCATAATACTGCATATGGGGGGTTATAGAGGCATTATACTGTGTATTATACTGTCAAGTTGACGCGCCCCCTGGGCCTGTGTTGTGCAGGGGAACCCGGAACCGGGCCTGTTGTAGGATGCTGGGGGTTGTAGTCTCCTTGTGGCGGTGACCCGGTCCGTGCCCAGGGTGGTCAAACCAGTGGCAGTCTTAGGCTGAGTTCACACGATGCGTTTTTCGTGCGTTTCCGCGGCGTTTTTGCAGTTGCGGAAACGCTGCGGAAACGCATTAAAAACGCATGGTAGAAGGGCAGCAATGTTCCCCAATTGAAATCCGCATGTGCTGTGCCCACGATGCGGATTTTTCCGCAGCGTAAACGCTGCGGTCAAAAATCCGCAGCATGTCAATTAATTTTGCGGAAACGCTGCTCTTTTGCCGCCATTGACTTGCATTAGACCGCATGGAATCCGCATCACTGTATATGTTGATGCGCTTTTCATGCGGTCTAATGTGCGGATGGTACCCGGGTGTGGATGAGAGGACTCGCATCCAGACCCAGGTACCATTAAAAAAAAAAAGAATAAAATAAAAAATATATATATTCTCACCTTCTGACAGCCCGCGCTGCGTCCTGCTGGCTTCCCGGGCACTTCGCGGTTGAATGAAGGACCTTCGCTGACGTCAGAGTCATGTGACGGGTCACGTGACGCTGACGTCGGAAGGTCCTAAAGTCTTCACTGCCGGCAGCCGGGACCGAGCGAAGCTGGACACCGGGGGCCATCAGAGGGTAAAGTATATATTTATTTTTTATTTTTTGACATTCACACACTATATAAATCCATGCCGGTTGCATGGATTTATATAGTGTAAAGTTGACAAGCACTTTCCAAGTGATGCTAAAATCGCTTGGGAAGCGCTTGTCAACCCGCATGCGGAAATGAAAGTGAAGACTGCTTAATTTCCGCATGTCCCTGGCAGGAAACCGCATGTACAAGCCGCATGCTTTTTTTCCTGCCAGAGAGATGCAGAAACGCTCAGGAAAAAATCCTGAGCATTTCTGCATCGTGTGCACATACCCTTAATGTATAGCAAATGTCCGACTACGCCACCCGTGGATTGCGGTCAGTGGGGACCGCCGCTGCGCTGCCGACCGCTGAGGCTGATGTTGTTTGCGCAGCCGAGTATGGGATAACTCCCCACGGGAGAAGTATTGCCTCAGGGCAGCTAATGTGAGAGATGATGGGAGTGATGGTGTGAGGGTCCCAGTGCTAATGGTGCTGGTGCGGCAAGGAATCACAGAGACGTGAGGTGCAGTTCAGGGTCTTTACTGATGGTACAAGGCAGACCCTCCCGGGAGTACTGGCTAGTATAAGGGGCCTGGTCAGTCTGCGAGCAAGCAGGAGTTCCCCTGGCCAGGTGGAGTTGTAGGCCTCCCCGTTTATCTGCACTCTTCCTGGCTACCTTGCTGTCAGCGGTTACAAGTAGCCCACGTCCCTGAGTATACCGTGTGGTGCTCACCCGTATGGCTGGTGACTTGGGGCCTTCTGTTAGCCTCCGCTCCTGGATGGCGGCGCTGGTCCCTTCTTTGTGACTGAGCCTCCGGGCTTGAACAGAGGACCTGGAATCCCCTGCCGGCTGGTTTCTGCTGCTGGGTATATATATCAGTCCCCACAGCCTCGGACTCCTGTGTCCGGTTTTAGTAACTTCAGCCAGGGCGAGCTATATCTCTGCTCAGCTCCAGCCCCTGGTCTTCAGCTGCTGCTCCTACAGAGCTCCTGATGTATCTTTCCCTGTGTCTGGAACTTCACTGTCTAATCCCGCCCCAGACCCAGTTTATAAGGGCAGATTCCTCCCCTCCCAGGTCTGGGTGGGCCGTGTTGCATGTTTAGGGCTCCTGACCAGAGAAACCTCCCACTTGCTCTCAGACATAATATCTCTATTACTGTGGTAACCAGACCCCTGGGGTGCCACATTCCCCCCTAGTAAATTTTAGTACTCCGGGACTAAACACATTTTTAAAGAAACATAAATACAGGGTATAAACGATAATACAAAAACATATTTACAAGAAGCTTTGGTTCTTTAAAGGTCACGGCGTGTCCGTAACCGGGTGTCCATATCACCCAAGGTGAAGTTTGTAAAACAAGGGGGTGTCCATGTCACCCAAGGTGAAACTTTAAGCGAAGTAGGGGACCTGTCCAAAGCAAACCCCTTGCGTTGGCCTTGGGCGTGGCTGCAAGGCTGGAGCTAACTACTTTGGGCCGCAAGTAGGCCACGCCAGACAGGTTTTCTTTTCCGCGGCCGTCTTTGCAAGAGGCACCAAGGTGCAACTATCTACAAGCATTGTTCCGGTTATCCAGTGTCCATAACCTGTTAGTCCAAATAAATCTGCAGGGTAACTGAGAAACATAATTAGTAGCAGGCAACAAACATAAACCATAAACAGTTAACAGATAAATTCACAGTGCATCACTTTAGATTTTCCAGCGAGCGAGCATCTGACCTCTAGTGACTCTAGTGGACCTACGGAGCTCACTAACTGGTTCTGCACTACAGGGTGTAGGAGGTGTTATGGGCAAGCTGGGCAGCTGTCTGTGCACTCTTTGGCTCACTAGGGGGACGGCAGGCTCACTACTAGCAGAGGGTTGATTCTCCTGTACTGCTGGTGTGGACTCTTCTGCCTCTTGGGCCGGCTGCTCTTCCAGCTCTACCGGTTCCTCTGTAGGCACTTGCGGGGCAGGCTGGAGAAAGGTGACGACGGGTACCACGACAGCGCCGTTTACTTGTGTCCTAGACCGGGGGAAGTCTCCGAGTACGGTACTGATCATTTCTTCCATTTCCAATGCGGGTTGAGGGTTTTCTTGATCTTCTTCAGGGCTTTGCAGCTGCTCGGGACACTTCTTCAGGTGGTCTCTGGAGACAATGGCTGTGGTTTCTCCTCCATCCTTACTGATTACGCAGATTTTTGGGTTCTCATGGCTTGAGGGCAGTACGGTGTATGGGTCCTTCTCCCACTGGTCTTCCAACTTGTGGAGCCGCCTCTTCCTCTTCAAGACCTGCTCTCCAGGTACCAGGGGAACAGCGGGAGCATACTGGTTATAAGCCTTCTCTTGCCTTTCTCTAGCTTAAGACAGACTTCGCTCGACTCTCTCCTGCACTTTCCGATACTGCTGCTGCCGCTCTGTATCCCAGTCTGCCTCTGGCGAGGTGTCCTCAGGTGTCAGGACTCCCATATCCAGGTCAATAGGCAGCTTACCAGGTCTTGCTCTCATTAGGTAAGCCAGGGTACAGTTGGTGGAACCTACAGGGATGTGGTTATACAGGTCCACCAGATTGGGCAGTTTCTCAGGCCACAGACTGCGTTCTTCCAGGGGCAATGTTTTTAGCAGATCTATCACCACCTGGTTCATCTTCTCGCAGAGTCCATTGGTTTGAGGGTGATAGGGCGTTGTTCTTATCTTCTTGCAGCCACACAGGTTGCAGAACTCCTGGAAGACCTCAGCTTCAAAGGCTGGTCCTTTGTCTGTCAGCACTTGGTCCGGGTACCCGTGTGGACGGCAGAAGTGCTGCTGGAAGGCTCTAGCTGCTGTTTGAGCCGTTAAGTCATTGACCGGGACCACCACCAGGAACCAGGAGTAATGATCTACGATTGTGAGGGCGTAGACATACCCAGATCTGCTTGGAGCCAGTTTCACATGGTCCAGGGCTACCAGTTCCAGTGGCTGTCTGGTGATGATGGGCTGCAGGGGAGTCTTCTGGCTGGCACGGTCCTTTCTTCTTAGGTTGCACGGGCCACAGTCTCTGCACCACCTCTCGATGGCTCCTCTCATGCCTACCCAGTAGAACCGTTCACGCAACAAGAACTCCAGCTTCTTCCATCCGAAGTGTCCTGCTCCATTGTGGTATGCCTCCAGAACCATAGCCGCGTCTCGTCTTGGGACCACTACCTGCAAGGTCAACTCATGTGTTCGAGAGTTAACCATTCTCCGGCACAGCTTCTCCCTGTAGAGGAACAGCTTACTTTTCTCCTTCCACAGTTGCTTGGTCTCCTCCGGAGCGTCTGGGTCAAGACTGGCATCGGCCTGGGTCAGCATTTCCTTCACCAAACGGACTGCGGGATCACTGTCTTGCGTCTCCGCCCAGTTGTAGTGGGGCAAGGGATTGAACGTCACGGAGCGCCTGTCCTTCACACGGTGGGAATACAGGGTAATCCCATGACGGTGGAACGCAGGGAGCTCGACTTCTTCCAGATCTTCTGGATCTTCCCCTACGTCCGGTAAGTTCGGCATTCTAGACAGGGCATCCGTGTTGGCATTTGATCGCCCCGCCCGGTATTTGATGGTGAATTCAAAGTTGGACAGGCGGGCCATCCATCTCTGTTCCAGGGCACCGAGCCTTGCAGTGTCCAAGTGTGTCAACGGGTTGTTATCCGTGTACACGGTGAATTTGGAGGAGGCAAGGTAATGCTTGAAACGTTCGGTCACTGCCCACACTACTGCCAGGAACTCCAGCTTGAATGAGCTATAATTCTCAGGGTTCCTCTCCGTGGGCCGTAGCTTTCGGCTGGCGTAAGCGATTACCCGTTCTTTTCCTTGCTGGATCTGGGACAGTACGGCTCCTAGCCCGATGTTGCTTGCATCCGTGTGGAGGATAAAGGGCTGGCTGTAGTCTGGATATGCCAGGATTTCATCCCCCGTGAGGGCCATCTTCAGCTGGCAGAAGGACTCCTCTTCCAGCTTTTCCACCTGAAGGGCGGCTTCTGGTTTTTGGCTTTCCGAGATTGACCTATCAGGAGGTCCTGCATAGGGGCTGCCAATTTGGTGAAACCGGGAATGAATCTTCGGTAGTAGCCTACCAACCCAAGGAACTGCCGCACTTCCTTTATGCTGGAGGGTCTTGGCCAGTCCTTAATCACGGTGATCTTATCAGGGTCGGGAGCCACTCCGTCAGCACTCACCACGTGTCCCAGGTACTGCACCTTTGGTTTCAGGAGGTGACACTTGGAGGGTTTCACCTTTAGGCCGTAGTTTGCCAGAGCTTCAAACACTTCTGCCAGGTGTTTCAGGTGGTCCTCGTAGGTCTTGGAATAGACGATGACATCGTCCAGGTATAACAGGACCGTCTCGAAGTTCCGGTGTCCCAGACAGCATTCCATCAACCGTTGGAAGGTTCCTGGTGCGTTGCAGAGCCCGAATGGCATACAGTTAAATTCGCTGAGACCCATCGGGGTGGTGAATGTGGTCTTCTCCCGGTCCGCCTCTGCTACAGGAACCTGCCAGTACCCGCTAGTGAGATCCAAAGTAGAGAAGAAGTTAGCAGATTTTAATGCAGCTAAGGACTCTTCTATCCTTGGTAACGGGTACGCATCTTTGTGTGTGATACGGTTGACCTTCCTGTAGTCTACACACATTCTCATGGTGTTGTCTTTCTTTTTCACTAAGACTAGTGGAGCTGCCCAGGGGCTACAGCTGTCCCTGATTACCCCAGCCTCCTTCGTGTCTCTAAGCATCCCCTTGGCGTGTTGGTAGTGTGCCGGGGGTAGGGGTCGGTATCTCTCCTTTATGGGAGGATGGTCTCCCGTGGGGATGTGGTGTTCTACCCCCTTTACTCGCCCGAAGTCTAGCGGGTGTTTACTAAACACTCTCTCGTACTCTCGAACCACCCGATAGACTCCCTGTTTCTGGTGTGAGGGAGTGGAGTCCGTACCCAAATGCAGTTGCTGACACCAGTCCTCCATTGGTTTCTTAGAGCCGTTACCTTCCTCTGGTTGAGATGGAGGCAAGGGTTCCACGGCCTGTACAGAATTCTGGTTTATGGTGAACAATTTGGCTAGCGTGGCATACCGGGGCAGGTGTACTTCTCTCTCCCCGATATTTATGATGCGAACGGGCACCCTCCCATGGCGTACATCGACCACCCCCCGTGGGCCTACTGTCTGAGTAGACGGGTTCTACCATTGCTTGGTAATCTCTACCTCTTAGACCAATAGCTGCCCGGCACCAAATCATCATCTCACTTTTTGGGGGCATGGCAATAGGGAACGGGTCACACATTCTCATGCTACCTATCTCACCACCAGATAGTTCCACCTGTTGCCGCTTCATCAGTGCCCGGATCTCTTTTTGGAGCACACGCTGCTGGCCGGAACTGGCGTTCTTGGCAACCTGCTGTAAAATGAGAATCACCTCTGCAAGACAATTTTCAATCACATTAGTTCCCAAGGTTATTCTAGGGTGACTCTCATGACGGTCTATGTCCACTATAATCAGTCCTTGTGCCGCCAGTTCGACTTTATCGATCTTAATGGTCACCTCCTTGAATCCCACCTGCGGCACGGGCTGACCATTGCTGGCGATGATACTCAGGTCGTCATCTAGGTAGCGGGTTATGTCCGAGTCATTCCAGTACTGCTTAAAGAGCACGTACGGGATGGTGGTCACCTGTGACCCAGTGTCTAGTAGGGCACTCATAGGAATTCCATCCAGTACCACAGGCAAGATTGGACGTCCCCCTACGTATTTATCATGCCAGTTTGATGGGCCTGATGATCTTATGCCTGGGGGTTGGCCCTCTACCCCAGGTTGTGCCCGTTTAAATGACAGTACCTTGCCACATGTCCGGGTTGATTGCAGCGGCGGCAGATGGGTCGTCCATCCTCGTTGTATCTGTCGCTGGGTCTTCCTCTGGCCGGTGGAGTCCTCCTCAGTCGGCGCCACGGGACGTCCTCCGGTCCGGATGCCAGCTGGATCTTTCCTGGAGAAGAGGCCTGTAAAGACTGCACAGTTCTGGTTAGCGCGGCAACGCTCTTAGTCAGCTCTTGGACCTGATGGTGCAGGTCTGTAGCCGGGTCACTGTTTAAAGCCTGCGCATCAGCTCCCACAGGCCCTGCAGACAAGGGCACCGTCTCCTGGTGGTAAGTGATAGCAGGGCGCCTGTGGGTCACAGCGCCGCCTGGTGTCGGTTCTCGGAGCACCCGGATGGCTCTGTCCTTGAACTGTGCAAAGTCCAGGTCAGGGTCCTGTAAGGCCATTGCCCGCAACTGGGTTCGGTGGGCATTGCACAGTAGACCCTCAATAAATTGTTCAGTCAACAGCTTATCTTCATTTCCCACGCTGTCAGGGTCTGCCTGCTTAATGGCTCTTAGGGCCTCTTGTAGGTTTAAAGCATAGTCTCTTATACTCTCATGTGCCCGTTGTTTGCACCCGTAAAATCGGAGCTTTATTTCGGCTGAGGTGCGGGTGTCAAATGTGTCTTTCAGCCGGGCTAGTATTTCTCTGACAGTCCTCTTCCTCCCAGGTGGCCAGGACTTTACCTCCCTTTGGGCTGCCCCGATTAATTGGGCCACCAGGATGCTCACTTTTTGCTCTTCTGTGAGGGGGTACACCTGGAAGAGGCTATACAGTCTTTCACTAAAGTCATTTAGAGTATGTGACTCCCCTGAGTACTGGGGTAGCCAGGTTGCCCCCGGGATATAGGGCATGGTGAATGGCATGACTGCTGCAGCGGTTGCGCGGCGGTGGCTGTGGCAGTGGAGCTCCCCTCGGTGTCCGACATCCTCCTTCCCCCCTAGTGGACCGTGGCCTACCTTGCGATGCTCTTCTTCCGTAGGCCGCGGCTCCGCAGTCGATCGTCGGGGTTGAGGACCTGGCGTCGCGCTCCGATGACGTCAGCGTCGCTCTTCCTCCCTTCCAGGACCTTGCGCAGCGTCAGAGCGTGGGGCGGAGCGTGAGGCGGAGCTTCGGATCTCGTGCGCTTTCGGCGTCCACGCCCCTCTTCTTCCTGTGCGACGTCCCGAAGATGGCGTCCGAAGGCGGGAAGCAGCTGCGGATGGCGGGAAGAAGGCAGAAGACGGTGGGAAACAGTCCAAGATGGCGTCTGATGGCGGGAATCGGCTCCGGATGGCGGGAAACGACTCCGGACGGCGGGAAACTTCACCACAGGTAAGTTCAAAAGTCTTTTTCAGGCACGCAGTACGCCGTGGTTGCGGGCACGAAATCCTGCCGACTACGCCAAAGTTGACGCGCCCCCTGGCCCTGTGTTGTGCAGGGGAACCCGGAACCGGGCCTGTTGTAGGATGCTGGGGGTTGTAGTCTCCATGTGGCGGTGACCCGGTCCGTGCCCAGGGTGGTCAAACCAGTGGCAGTCTTAATGTATAGCAAATGTCCGACTACGCCACCCGTGGATTGCGGTCAGTGGGGACCGCCGCTGCGCTGCCGACCGCTGAGGCTGATGTTGTTTGCGCAGCCGAGTATGGGATAACTCCCCACGGGAGAAGTATTGCCTCAGGGCAGCTAATGTGAGAGATGATGGGAGTGATGGTGTGAGGGTCCCAGTGCTAATGGTGCTGGTGCGGCAAGGAATCACAGAGACGTGAGGTGCAGTTCAGGGTCTTTACTGATGGTACAAGGCAGACCCTCCCGGGAGTACTGGCTAGTATAAGGGGCCTGGTCAGTCTGCGAGCAAGCAGGAGTTCCCCTGGCCAGGTGGAGTTGTAGGCCTCCCCGTTTATCTGCACTCTTCCTGGCTACCTTGCTGTCAGCGGTTACAAGTAGCCCACTTCCCTGAGTATACCGTGTGGTGCTCACCCGTATGGCTGGTGACTTGGGGCCTTCTGTTAGCCTCCGCTCCTGGATGGCGGCGCTGGTCCCTTCTTTGTGACTGAGCCTCCGGGCTTCTATGGCCAGAGGACCTGGAATCCCCTGCCGGCTGGTTTCTGCTGCTGGGTATATATATCAGTCCCCACAGCCTCGGACTCCTGTGTCCGGTTTTAGTAACTTCAGCCAGGGCGAGCTATATCTCTGCTCAGCTCCAGCCCCTGGTCTTCAGCTGCTGCTCCTACAGAGCTCCTGATGTATCTTTCCCTGTGTCTGGAACTTCACTGTCTAATCCCGCCCCAGACCCAGTTTATAAGGGCAGATTCCTCCCCTCCCAGGTCTGGGTGGGCCGTGTTGCATGTTTAGGGCTCCTGACCAGAAAAACCTCCCACTTGCTCTCAGACATAATATCTTTATTACTGTGGTAACCAGACCCCTGGGGTGCCACAATACTCTATAAAGGGCTATGGGCAATCATATTGTGTATAGGTTCTTATGAGCCATCATACACTATAGAGGGGATATGGGGCCATAATATTGCATATAGCTGGGCTATGGGCTAACATACTGCGTATAGCTGGGCTGTGGGCTATAATGCTGTGTATAGCTGGGCTATGTGCTACCATATTGTGTGTGGGGAGTTATGGGCTACAATACTGTGAATAGGCCTCTACATCTCAATTATAGACATGTATGAGACACTTTAAAATTTCTTATACCAGTGAACACATTTCATCTCATCCATGAGAGCACTAACAGCCAGTGCTGTGTTGGGTAAGAGAAAAATAAATAGGTGAGTCATGGCCAGCTGTTAATGGGTGGAGGAGGCCGGATTTTTTTTTTTATTCAGTTTATAGAACATCACATAAAATGTGAGCGTAAGCAGCGTACATAGCAGCAGAATTCACCAGAAGTGGGCAGAAATGGGGCATAATACTGTATATAGCTGGGCTGTGGACTATCAGACTGTCTATAGAAGGGCTATTGTATATCATATTGTATATATGGGGGCTATGTTCTATCATACTGTGTAAATAAGTGATGTATGGCATCATACTGTGTATTGGGGCTATAGATGCATTATACTGTGTCTAGGCAGGTATGGGGCCATTATACTGTGCATCGGGGCTATTCGGGCATCATAATGTGTATACGGGCCTATAGGCCATAATACTGTGTATCTGGGCTATGGACTATCAAACTGTCTATAGAGGGGCTATTGTCTATCATATTGTATATAGGGGGCTATGTTCTACCCTACTGTGTATGGGAAGATATAGGCTATAAAACTGTGTAAATATGTGATGTATTGCTTCATACTCTGTATGGGGGGCTATAGGTGCATTATACTGTATATAGGTAAGTATTGGGACATTATACTGTGTATAGGGGCTATTCGGGAATCATACTGTGTATAGCAGCTTATGGGCAATAATACTGTGTATAGCTGTACTATGGACTATCAAACTGTCTATGGAGGGGCTATAGTTTATCATATTGTACATAGGGGGGCTATGTTCTAATATATTGTGTTTGGGAAGCTATAGGCTATAAAACTGTATAAAAGGGGGATATATGACATCATACTGTGTATGGGGGCTATAGAGGCATTATACTGTGTATAGAGGCTTATTGGCCATCATACTCTATAAAGGGGCTATGGGCCATAATACTGTGCATAGGTGGGCGGTGGACTATCAAACTGTCTATAGAGGGGCTATTGTCTATCATATTGTATATAGGGGGCTATGTTGTATCATACTGTGTTTGGGAAGCTATAGGCTATAAATCTGTGTAAATAGGGGATATGGGTCATCATACTGCGTATGGGGGGCTATAGAGGCATTATACTGTGTATAGAGGCTCATGGGCCATTATACTCTATAAAGAGCTATGGGAAATCATATTGTGTATAGGTTCTTATGAGCCTTCATACACTATAGAGGGACTGTGGGACCATAATACTATGTATAGCTGGGCTATGGACCATAATTCTCTGTATAGCTGGACTATGGGCTACCATACTGTGTAAGGGGAGCTATGGGCTATCATGCTGTGAATAGGGATCTACATCTCAATTATAGACATGTGTGAGACACTTCAAAATTTTTATACCGGTGATCACATTTCATCTCATCCATGACAGCACTAACACCCAGTGCTGTGTAGGGTAAGAGAGAAATAAATAGGTGAGTGATGGCCAGCTATAAAAGGGTGGAGGAGGCTGGAGGTTTTTTTTGTTTTGTTTTTTAACATCAGCACATGTCTACAATAATTCCATCTTTATGGTACTATATATAGATTTACACTCTGTATATAATACATAAAAATACCGGTAATTGACTCTCCAAGGCCATGAAACTGCATCATAATTTTGGGGAAAAAGGTGAGTGTTGGCCGGCTATTATGGGGTGGAGGAGGCCGGATTTTTTTTATTTTTATTTATTTGAGTTCATAGAACATCACATACAATTTTGTGCACATAGCAGGAAATTTCTCCCAGAAGTGTTCAGAAAAATGCAACATATCATCAAAGCTGCTATTCTGGACCTTCAAATTTTGAGAATACAGATATGTAAGAACTCCTGCAAGACCGACGCCGTAAGGTTTGTTCAACCACTGTGGGTAAGTGGAAGCACCAAAACATTTGTGTTGTATCCAGGGACAAACAGGCAACGCGGAAAATCTGGCAAATTCTTAATGGGCCAATCTGTTAGCAAAACTTTTACCAGGGAGCTATATTTTATCACACTGTGTATGGGAAGCTATAGGCCAGTGGTGGTGAACTTATGGCACGTGTGCCAGAGGGGGCACGCAGAGCCCTCCTTGTAGGCAAGCGCTCCATACCCTCAGCACTAGTGCCGCTACCACTTTCCTCAGCCTGCGCACCATCCCCCTCGTCACTAGCGCCACTTTGACTCTCCTCTTCTGCACACGCACCCTCCCATCATGCCGCGCGCCGAGGGTGCGGGATGTCGCACGGGGCAACAGGTAAGGCTGTGGTATGTGAAGAGAAAAGATCAGCATTGGAAATGGTAAAGGTGAGTGAGTAGTTATTTCCTTTTTTTTAATGTGGGGCCATTATATAGTATGGAGCACTATGTGAGGCCATTATACAGTATGAAACATCATGGGGGGCCATTGTACTGTATGGAGCACTATGTGGGCCATTTTACTGTATGGAGCGCTATGTGGGGTCATTATTCTGTATGGAGCACTATGTGGGGCCATTATACAATATGGAGCAGTATGTGGGGCCATTATACTGTATGGAGCGCTATGTGGGGCCATTATACTGTATGGAGCACTATGCGGGGCCATTATACAGTATAGAGCATCATGCACAGCCATTATACAGTATGGAGCACTATGTGGGCCATTTTACTGTATGGAACACTATGTGGGGCCATTATACTGTATGGAGCACTATGCGTGGCCATTATGCAGTATAGAGCATCATGCACAGCCATTATGCACTATAGAGCACTGTGTGGGGCCATTTTACTGTATGGAGCGCTATGTGGGGCCATTATGCTGCATGGAGCACTATGTGAGGCCATTATACAGTGTGGAGCATCATGTGGGGCCATTATACAGTATGAAGCACTATGTGGGGCCATTATACAGTATGGAGAATCATGTGGGGCCATTATACAGTATGAAGCACCATGTGGGGCCATTATACTGTATGGAGCATCATCTGGGGCCATTACACAGTATGGAGCACTATGTGAGGCCATTATACAGTATGTAGCATGATGTGGGGTCATTATACTGTATGGAGCACTATGTGGGTCCATTATACAGTATAGAGCATCATGCACAGCCATTGTATAATATGGAGCATCATGTGGGGCCATTTTACTGTATGAAGCACCATATGGGGCCATTATACTGTATGGAGCATCATGTGGGGCCATTATACTGTATGAAGCTCTCTGTCGGGCCATTATACTGTATGGAGCACTATATGAGGCATTATACAGTATGGAGCATGATGTGGGGCCATTATACAGTTTGAAGTACCATCTGAGACCATTATATTGTATAGAGGACCATTCAGGGTCATTATACAGTACGGCGCGCTATATGAGGCCATTATACAGTATGTAGCATGAGGTGGGGTCATTATACAGTATGGAACACCATGTGGGGTCATTATACAGTATGTAGCATGATGTGGGGCCGTTATACACTTTAAACCATTATACTGTATGGAACACCATTTAGGGCCATTATACTGTACGAAGCACTATCCGAGGCCATTTAATAGTATGGAGTACCATGTGGGGCCATTATACAATATGGAGCATGATGTGGGGCCATTATACTGTATGGAGCATTATGTGGGGCCATTATACAATATAGAGCATCATCTGGAGCCATTATACAGTATGGAGCATCATGTGAGGCCATTATACAGTTTGGAGGATTATTCAGGGCCATTAAACTGCATGGAGCACTATGCAAGGCCATTATACAGTATGAAGAATCATGTACAGCCACTATATCGTATGGAGCATCATGTGGGGCCATTTTACTCTATGGAGCACTATGTGGGGCCATTATACAGTATAAAGCATCATGTGAGGTCATTATTCTGTATGGAGCACTATGTGGGGCCATTACACCATATGGCGCATTATGTGGGGCCATTATACAGTTTGGAGCATCATGCGGGGCCATTAAACTGTATGGAGTACTACGTGGTGCCATTATACAGTTTGGAGCATCATGCACAGCCATTATACAGTATGGAGCATCGTGTGGGGCAATTTTACTATATGGAGCATCATGTAGGGTCATTTTTCTGTATGGAGCACTATGTGCGCCCATTATACAGTATGGAGCATCATGTGGGGCCATTACACTGTATAGAGCGCTGTGTCGGGCCATTATACAGTATTGAGCACTATGTGAGGCCATTTTACAGTATGGAGCATCATGTGAGGCCGTTATACAGTTTGGAGCATCATGTTGGGCCATTATACAGTTTGGAGGATCATTCAGGGCCATTTCATAGTATGGAGTACCATGTGGGGCCATTATACAGTATGGAGCACTATGTGGGGCCATAATACAGTATGGAGCATGATGTGGGGCCATTATACTGTATAGCGCGCTGTGTCGGGCCATTATACAATATAGAGCATCATCTGGGGCCATTATGTAGTATGGAGCATCATGTGGGGCCATTAAACTGCATGGAGCACTATGCAAGGCCATTATACAGTATGGGGAATCATAAACAGCCATTATATGGTATGGAGCATCATGTGGGGTCATTTTACTGTATGGAACACTATGTGGGGCCATTTTACAGTATAACGCATCATGTGGGGTCATTATTCTGTATGGAGCACTATGTGGGGCCATTACACCATATGGCGCATAATGTGGGGCCATTATACTGTATGGAGCACTATGTGGAGTCATTATACAATATGGAGCATCATATGGGGCCATTATACAGTTTGGAGCATCTTGCGGGGCCATTAAACTGTATGGAGTACTACGTGGTGCCATTATACTGTATGGAGCATCATGTACAGCCATTATACAGTATGGAGCATCGTGTGGGGCAATTTTACTGTATGCAGCATCATGTAGGGTCATTATTCTGTATGGAGCACTATGTGGGGCCATTATACAGTATGGAGCATCATGTGGGGCCATTATACTGTATAGAGCGCTTTGTCAGGCCATTATACAGTATTGAGCACTATGTGAGGCCATTTTACAGTATGGAGCATCATGTGGGGCTATTATACAGTTTGGAGCACCATCCTGGGCCATTATACTGTATGAAGCACCATGTGAGGTCATATACTGTATGGACCATTATGTGGGGCCATTGTACAGTATGGAGCATAATGTGGGGTCATTATACAGTAAGGGGCATTATGTTGGACTCATTACACAGTATGGAGCACTATGAGGGGCCATTATACAGTATTGAGCATCATGTGGGGCCATTATACAGTATGGAACATCATATAGGGCCATTATACAGTATGGAGCATCATGTGGGGCCATTATACAGTTTGGATAACTATGTGGGGCCATTATAC